>NC_137687.1:7415284-7442784 GCF_963989245.1 Nansenia antarctica
GAGGAGTACGTCAGACTGCTGAGGACAGGAGAGATCAGACCAGAGACGTCTTCCAGAGGCCCACAACAGCCCCCCTCCACCTCAAACACCCCCCTCCCTCCTTCCAGAGGCCCACAACCGCCCCCCACCACCTCAGACACCCCCCTGCCCCCCAACCGCAAACAGAGACACACAGACAAACCTGGACCTCACCACTGTGATCTGTGTGGGAGGGGCTTCACTTCAAAGAGGGATCTCATCATACACCAGCGCACTCACACTGGAGAGCAGCCTTTTCACTGCTCCCAGTGTGGTAAGAACTTCAGCCTGTTATCTAATCTAAAGAGACACCAGCTCACTCACACTGGAGAGCAGCCTTTTCACTGCTCCCAGTGTGGTAAGAACTTCAGCCTGTTATCTAATCTAAAGACACACCAGCTCACTCACACTGGAGAGAAGCCTTTTCTCTGCTCCCAGTGTGGGAGGAGCTTCACTCTGTCACAACATCTGTCTCAACACCAGCTCACTCACACTGGAGAGAAGCCTTTTCTCTGCTCCCAGTGTGGGAGGAGCTTCAGTGACCCAAGTAATCTAAAGAAACACCAGCGGACTCACACTGGAGAGAAGCCTTTTCACTGCTCCCAGTGTGGGAAGAACTTCAGTCACTCTTCTGTTCTAAAGAGACACCAGCGCACTCACACTGGAGAGAAGCCTTTCCTCTGCTCCCAGTGTGGGAGGAGCTTCAGCCGGTCAGATAAAAAAAAGCAACACAAGTGTCCTAAAAAGAGGGAAGGACCGGAACTTTAGATTTGACTTAAAGTTGTTAAAGATGTTAAAGTTGTTAAAGTTGTTAAAGATGTTTAAGTGGTTAAAGTTGATAAAGTTGTTAAAGTTGTTAAAGTTAAAGTTGTTTAAGTTGTTAAAGTTTAAGATGTTAAAGTTGTATTTATACTTTCTACCTTTTTGTACATAATATAGTGATATGATTAGAACATGTACAGGGTTTTTTTCATATTGAAAAGGGAGGTCATTAATTATGTTAATTTTTGAACAGATGATATTTAATGAATATGTTTGTTAGAAAAATTAAATAGTGTACATAATACAGCTGAATATCCACCCCTTCATCTGTCAGTGGATCACTGACTTCCTCACCAACAGAAGGCAGTATGTCAGGATGGGCCCTCACCTGTCTCAGCCCCGCACAGTTAACACCGGTGCTCCTCAGGGCTGTGTGCTCTCCCCCCTGCTCTACTCCCTGTACACCAATGACTCTGGTGACACATCTGTCCAGACCATCAGATATGCAGATGACACCACCATGGTTGGCCTCATCACTGACAATGACGAGACCGCCTACCGGAGGGAGGTCGGCTGCCTGGTGTCCTCGTCTGCAGCCAATAACCTGGAACTCAACAACACCAAGACAGTGGAGGTGATTATGGACTTCCGGAAAAGGCTCCAACTCACTCTCCACTGGTCATCAATAACTCCCCAATCACAATAATGGATGAATTACAAGTTTCTGGGCACTACCATCTCCAACAAACTAAAATGGGATAACAACATCACCCATTTAGTTAAAAAAGGCCAGCAGCGCTTGTTCTTCCTCCGTCAGCTGAAGAGACTCCACATCAGTCGTCACATCCTGGTCCAGTTCTACAGGGCCGTCATAGAGAGCATCCTAACATCTTCCATCACTGTCTGGTACGACTCTGCGTCTGCCCGATCCAAGGCCAAACTACAAAGAGTCGTACGGACAGCTGAGCGGATCATCGGCTGCCCCCTGCCTCCCATCACAGACCTCCATAGCTCCAGATCACTGAAGAGAGCACGCAAGATTGTGGCTGTCCCCTCACATCCAGCTCACAGCTTGTTTGAACTACTCCCTTCTGGACAGCGGTACAGGGCCACCAGGTCAAAAACATCACGACACTCGAACAGTTTTTTCCCCAAAGCCACAGCCCTTGAATTGAATTGAAATTGTTTGTAAAGTTTTGATTTGACAATAACTTGTCTTCATTTTCTGTTGGTGTTCTTAAGTGTTCTGTTATATGTTTGTTTTTGAATTCTAGGATTTATAATAATAATAATAATAATAATAATAAACTTTATACAGCACCTTTTATCAATTACATCTTTGTTTATTTCTATAATTCGTATGGTCGTCTTGACCCAGACGTTACATATTACAACGATACAGACTCCAATATGGTGTGCGCTGCCATCTAGTGGTCTACATGTGAAGCTGTCATTGAAGCTACTTTTCGCCGATTTCACTGCATAGTGGACATATTCTCTTGCAGTTAAGTAGCCCGGTTTGGTCTCAGATATATGGAGTTTATCTTGAGCCTAATTAAATCAAAAGCAAATAAATATTTTGTGAGAAAAAAAATCCACTTTGTAAGCAAAAACATAGATCCGTAAGCAAAAACATAGATTTGCAAAAAGACAAATGTAATCTTCTTGCACTTGAATAGCATTAAGGTTGATGCAGGCTCACTAGTCAGCTATGGCTGATATAATATATAATATTCTATATGAAAACACCTGCTAGCATGCTAATTTCACACGTAATTCGCTCCGCTAACGTAGTACGGAGTTGGCTAGTTAAATCACATCACAGTGATAAACACACACACAACACACACACACACACATACAACACACACACACACAACACACACACACACACAACACACACACACACACACACACACACACAACGCGCAATCAGCAGGAAGAGAGCGCGGAGAGCACCTCGGGTTGGGAGAGCCCTATAAGACCCCGACTATCAAATAAAAGCAGAACGGAATAAACATGATTAAACACAACGTTATAAAATCCAGGTGTGCAGCACTACATTCCCATATTACGGGGCTTCAGCAGCTGGACAACGGGGCTATTTCCAGCTCCATTCACATCGAATAACCATAGCGCTTGCAGCGTGCCTTGGTGACTGTATTCGGAAAAGTGGAACTTTACGCACGCTGATCAAAGGTACTGTGGTAAACCTACCAGGTGCCATATACAACCACTCTACAGGGGGGTGAACTGCTTCACTCTACGGTGAACCTCCTGCGGGGGGTGAACCCCGGGGAGACCCCGGTCACCTGCACGGCGGGGGGGGGGGCACCTTCGTCCTGGAGTTCAGCACGCTGAGCGATGCTCTCCCTCTGGGACACGCGCTCAGACATCGGCCTGGTGAGGAGGACCGAGAGGCTGGATCCTCCTCTCCACTCTCATCCTCCTCGCTCATCCTCCTCTCTCCTCCTCCTCTCTCCTCCTCCTCTCTCATCCTCCTCTCTCATCCTCCTCTCCGTTAGACACTCCAAAACAGTGTTCGTTAATTAAATAAAAGGATGCCGTTCCCTGATCGCTACCAATTAAACACCAATTACAAAGTGATTCACTTAGGAACAAGAGGCATTATGTAATGATTCTTTTTTTGTGTTTTAATAATGCAATGAAAAGCTCCATGTGGGAAACATAGGCACATCCTATAGTAGACAAATATGGAATAAGGAATAGTGATGTGTTGTCTTCCACTTCCTGGATGAATAGTTAGGCTTCCTGTGTCATGTCTGCCGTCGCCTCGTATCTCTGGCGCTTCGTGTTGACCTGGACAGAATGACAAAGACAACAAGTTAAAGGCATAGAAGAGTGGCTCAGTGGCACAGTGACTGCTGTTAAAACCAACCAATCAACATTTAGATGAGCAGCCTCACCCTATAGGAGGAGCTCCACTCCCCGGTGCCGTGGCTGTTGACCGAGCGCACTCGGTAAAGGTAGTGGGTGTCTGGGAGCAGCCCTGAGGTCTGCAGGTTACAGGCCTCCAGCCCACGCACGATCACACCCTCCCCCATGGCCTCCCCCATGGCCTTCCCCACGGTATCAGCATCCTGGAAGTGAATGTCAAAGCTGTCCACCTCCTCGCCCATCGGAACCATCCAGAAGATCTGCACACAGACAAAAAACAGAAACACAATTGAACAGGACCCGTAATATGACAATGAATCATACTATACTAAACCAAAAAGTTTGTTGGCAGTCAGGGTTTTATGAATAAACTCCAGTGTTGCAGTGCATGATGGGACTGTAGCATACCTCCACAGTGGCTCCCACGATATGCAGATGCTGAGTGCTGCAGCCAGGCTCACTCAGGTATATGTGTCTGTCTCCCTCCAGTGGTGGTAAGTGGAAGTGGCGCCTGTGTGGGCCTGTGTATGATGATGTTGATGGGGGGGTGATAGGAAGGTCGTAGAGACACCATTCAAATGGTTTTAGATTCCCTGTCCTCTGGTCTATCCGGGGGTGTTGGAATTGTTCTCCTAACCCGCGGGGAACCATACGTTATTAACCCCGGGAGGGGTCACACTACGGGACGTATAACGCTGGCTATGAATGTGGTAGAAACACAAGGTTTTCATATTCATATTTAGTTCATTAGGTCTACGCGGTCATTTTAAGCCTAACCCCAGCCCTCTACGACCCCGGGAAGTCATGTTAAAGTCTAAGTGTCCCATGCTACCCATGCTACCCATGCTAGGTCTCTTAAAGGACTTTAGCTCAGCAAGCGTAGGTGCCACAGACACGGTATAGATATTTTCCGACTCGGCTCGGCCCCACCGAGAGACATATGGAACCCCCGAATCGGTGTGGCGCCCCCTGGTGATGTTATTGAGCTTCTTGCGTGTTAGCCGCATGCTAGCGTAGCTAATGCTAACAAAGGGTTCCCTGGATACAGCGTGATCTCACGATCATAAAAGCCCAAGGCAGTGGCCAAAAAAATATTTTAACCTGATAAAAAAAAAAAAGGAAAAAAAAAAAGTTAGGGTGAAGATAGTGGATGCACGCGTGAGTCGATATTAGTCTGTGGAGACCAGATAGAATGGATTTAACATCTCTCTATGACCTGGGGTCACAAGGGTGCGGAATAACCAGCAGTGACATCTGAGCTCCTGGGCATATGTGAATGTGAATGTGAATGGTCATGTTAATGAGCTGTATGTTAATGAGCTGTATGTGTATGTTAATGAGCTTCATGCTAATGAGATTCATGCTAATGAGCTGTATGTTAATGAGATGTATGTTAATTAGCTGTGTGTGTATGTTAATGAGCTGTATGTTAATGAGCTTCATGCTAATGAGATTCATGCTAATGAGCTGTATGTTAATGAGCTTCATGCTAATGAGATTCATGCTAATGAGCTGTATGTTAATGAGCTGTGTAAAAGTGGGCGGAGCTTGTGTAAAAGTGGGCGGAGCTTAAGTCAAAGTGGGCGGAGCTTGTGTAGAAGTGGGCGGAGCTTAAGTCAAAGTGGGCGGAGCTTAAGTCAAAGTGGGCGGAGCTTGTGTATAAGTGGGCGGAGCTTAAGTCAAAGTGGGCGGAGCTTAAGTCAAAGTGGGCGGAGCTTAAGTCAAAGTGGGCGGAGCTTAAGTCAAAGTGGGCGGAGCTTGTGTCTAAGTGGGCGGAGCTTAAGTCAAAGTGGGTGAAGCATAGGTCAAAGTGGGCGGAGCTTGTGTTTAAGTGGGCGGAGCTTAAGTCAAAGTGGGCGGAGCTTAAGTCAAAGTGGGTGGAGCTTAAGTCAAAGTGGGAGGAGCTTGTGTCAAAGTGGGCGGAGCTTGTGTAAAAGTGGGCGGAGCTTAAGTCAAAGTGGGCGGAGCTTGTGCCAAAGTGGGCGGAGCTTAAGTCTAAGTGGGCGGAGCTTGTGTATAAGTGGGCGGAGCTTGTGTCTAAGTGGGCGGAGCTTAAGTCAAAGTGGGCGGAGCTTAAGTGAAAGTGGGCGGAGCTTAAGCCAAAGTGGGCGGAGCTTAAGTCAAAGTGGGCGGAGCTTAAGTCAAAGTGGGCATAGCTTCAGTCAAAGTGGGCGGAGCTTAAGTCAAAGAGGGCGGAGCTTGTGTCAAAGTGGGCGGAGCTTGTGTCAAAGTGGGCAGAGCTTGTGTAAAAGTGGGCGGAGCTTAAGTCAAAGTGGGCGGAGCTTAATTTAAAGTGGACGGAGCTTAAGTCAAAGTGGGCGGAGCTTGTGTCTAAGTGGGCGGAGCTTAAGTCAAAGTGGGCGGAGCTTGTGTCTAAGTGGGCGGAGCTTAAGTCTAAGTGGGCGGAGCTTAATTCAAAGTGGGCGGAGCTTGTATCTAAGTGGGCGGAGCTTAATTCAAAGTGGGCGGAGCTTGTATCTAAGTGGGCGGAGCTTGTGTATAAGTGGGCGGAGCTTGTGTCTAAGTGGGAGTGGCTTAGACAATTAGTGGGCGGAGCTTGTGTGAAAGTGGGAGTGGCTTAGACAGTTAGTGGGCGGAGCTTGTGTCAAAAGTGGGCGGAGCTTGTGTCAAAGTGGGCGGAGCTTAAGTGGGAGTGGGAGTGGCTTAGACCGTTAGTGGGCGGAGCTTGTGTCAAAGTGGGAGTGGCTTAGACAGTTAGTGGGCGGAGCTTGTGTCAAAAGTGGGCGGAGCTTGTGGCAAAGTGGGCGGAGCTTGTGTCAAAAGTGGGCGGAGCTTGTGTCAAAGTGGGCGGAGCTTGTGTCAAAGTGGGCGGAGCTTAAGTCAAAGTGGGCGGAGCTTGTGTAAAAGTGGGCGGAGCTTGTGTCAAAGTGGGCGGAGCTTGTGTAAAAGTGGGCGGAGCTTGTGTCAAAGTGGGCGGAGCTTACGTCAAAGTGGGCGGAGCTTGTGTCAAAGTGGGCGGAGCTTGTGTAAAAGTGGGCGGAGCTTGTGTAAAAGTGGGCGGAGCTTGTGTAAAAGTGGGCGGAGCTTAAATTCAGTTCTAGATATGTATTTTTATTATGTGGCTAACACAACTCCAATTAAACTGCTTCATAAAGTCAAAGTGAATACATTTATAGTAATAATCACTTGAACAGTAACGACTTTGTTGTTTAGTATCAGGGAGGGAGGAGGGAGAATGTATGAGTGTCTTTCTTCAGTAGGCAGCCTACCGTTTCTATTTCTATTTGGGACAAAGGCACATCCTATAGTAGACAAATATGGAATAAGGAATAGTGATGTGTTGTCTTCCACTTCCTGGATGAATAGTTAGGCTTCCTGTGTCACGTGTGCCGTCGCCTCGTATCTCTGGCGCTTAGTGTTGACCTGGACGGAATGACAAAGACAATAAGTTAAAGTCATAGAAGAGTGGCTCGGGACACAGTGACTGCTGTTAAAACCAACCAATCAACATTTAGATTAGCAGCCTCACCCTATAGGTGGAGCTCCACTCCCCAGTGCCGTGGCTGTTGACCGAGCGCACTCGGTAGAGGTAGTGGGTGTCTGGGAGCAGCCCTGACGTCTGCAGGTTACAGGCCTCCAGCCCACGCACGATCACACCCTCCCCCATGGCCTCCCCCATGGCCTTCCCCATGGTATCAGCGTCCTGGAAGTGAATGTCAAAGCTGTCCACCTCCTCGCCCATCGGAACCATCCAGAAAATCTGCACACAGACAAAAAACAGAAACACAATTGAACAGGACCCGTAATATGACAATGAATCATACTTATGTAAACCAAAAAGTTTGTTGGTCAGGTCAGGTTTTATGAATAAACTCCAGTCATTGCAGTGCATGGTGGGACTGTAGCCTACCTCCACAGTGGCTCCCACGATATGGTGCTGATAGATGATCGGGGGTCTGGGCAATAGGAGCTGGTGTTTCTCCTCTCGGGGGCTGCTGTCTCCAGCAGGCAGCATCAGCTGCTCTTCCCGTGTCTTCTTGGGGGTAAGTGGCAGGGGCAGGGGGGGCTCCACTGGTATCAGGCCTTTGACTGGCGAGCCTGGGCTCGATGCCAACTGCACCACGTCACGCGGTTCAAAAATGCAGTCGAGGCTGGGCACTGCGGAGGCGACGCCCGCCGTTTCTTTGGTCTTCCAGCTGAGGTGAGTTCCCAGGCTGATCTGCAGGTCAACGAGGAGGGCCTCAAAGTCCATCTTCACTGCCTTGAAGGGTTCCCCCTCCTGGAGGTACGGGGCGGGACGCCGGACGCCCTCCTTGGTCTTGTGCAGCAACTGGGTCAGAGCCCCGCTGAGGAACACCACCCAGTCAGGCTCCAGGAGGGCCTTCTCAGACATCACCTCCAGCCCGGTCAGAGAGGCCATGAGCGGGGCGGAGTCATGGAGGAATTCCATGGCGGCGCCTTGGGTGCTGGACGTCAGGCCGTCCAGGTGGGCCAACAGCGCGGACTCGTTGTTGAGCAGGGTGTTACGCATCGACTGGAAACACTCGCGGATGCGGCGCCTCATCTCTGCCCCGTCTGTGCCTACCCTAGTCTTCAGTTGCTCCATGGCAACCATGTCGGTTTCACACTGAGTCTTCACTGAAATCACATGACATGGGGGACATTCAGAAACATTTCTCTGGCACATTTGAATTGATGGAAACTAAGATGTCGATTCATATTGCACTTTCCCTGACAAATACACCGTCATAAATGGATCGATAAACAAGTGTACAGTAATCACGTCCCCCACAATGTTGTCCTTGTGTGAATTGGTGACGATTAATGAGCATACCCTGCAGCAACATATTGATATACTATAGGCCAAGTGTCAGTATTAAGTTATGCTATAGGCCTACTGCATTAATTAGACTACACTCCTATAGTTGCATTCACAGCCACTCTCAAATCCGTGGACTGCCTTCAAATATACACAAAGCTGTAAAAAGCAAGACTAGTAATTAATCAAATAAGCACTACATATCCTATACTCCTACGTTCCTTTAACATTTCCGTCATACGTTTGAATAATTGTCTGAATTTCACACAAGGGGAGCTACATCATTGGTGGGGGACATGTTTACTGTAGAGTTGTTAAAACATAGCTTACAGTATGAACTTTCAATAAAGTAGACTGTGCATCTGTATTTTATTCACCTACACTACTGTAATTGTGAACTATTTAAGAGGTAGCCTATTATGTGGGGAATGCAATTCTCCTTGCTGTAAGGATGTTGTTAAAGCTTTCATATTTTATAAACATCATTAGGTTATGTAGAAGCAAATAACAGTCCTTCATCAGTGATCTTAACAGATTTTGGCAACTTTTAACGATGGCACATTAACTCAACAAAACCCACCTGCAGAGAAACATTCTGGGCTCTTTTTTTTAGCTCTATTTTTATTTTTAGCTTTAAAATGACATGGCATATTGGAAAATCGTGTCAGCAGTATCAGCTGAACATACACAGCTGCTTAGTGCTGTTTCACCTGCGCTCACGTTGGTGAAGTAGGTCAAGTGTCATCATGTGTGCTGAAAACTATGGCCTTGAAAATCATGTTGGCACTAAGAACTTCCTATGCTGTTATAATATAGCCCAAGACTTCCTTTCATACAAAACAACAATGAGCAACCACAGACCTTGTTGTACAAATCCAGTAATTAATAGTAAGTAAAGAAACATGTAATTGACTGTTGTCCTCTGGTCCCTGGGGTGGGTGGGTGATTTATTTGATTTACTTTCTTTTTTGTTTTGGGTCCCGACTTGTAGGCTAATGTATGTCCCTAATACCTAGATAGCTATATTGTAATTTGTGTGTTGTGGTGTGGTTGTATGGGTTGTTGGGGGCGTTGGTTGCAGGATGTGGCCTTGTCGTCTTGTTTTGTTATTATGTTTGTTTTAAAAGAAAATAAAGAAACATTTGATCACAAAAAAAGTAGTAAAGAAACAACACACTAAGCTGTGACCTCCTTACCCTTCACAGCCAGCTCCAGGGCGGTCCGGAGGCTGGCCTCCCTCCTGGTGCGAGCCTCGTGGCTCATGGCCGTCAGCAGGTCATGGCCGAGGTGTCCCTGTTCCATGCACCCCCTGAGTCCCTCGTCGTCCAGGCAACAGTGGGAGAGGGCTCGCTCCAGGTGGACAGAGCCCGGCTCCCTCCTGCCCTCATCCGTGGGCTCTGTTAAAACGTGAGCCTGCTTCTCTGCTTTAGGCTGGGCGTCCTTATAACTAAGTGAAACAGGAGAATGGGAGGGCAGGATAAACATCAAATTAGGCAACAACAAAAATGATAATCATATTAGCCTTACTGTGAGTGTGAAGCCCCCTTGAAGTAAGCTAGATGAAGTGAATGCTACTGCAATTCCCTTATTTTACCAGTAGGCCTATTGTCATGGTTTCTTAGGTTTTCATTTTAGAGACATCTAGTGGACATTTTATGACATTACATTTGTTACTGCCTTTATTCAGTTTCGGTTTTGATTAGTCACATGACGAACATTAGTCACATGACGTGAGCACACTGTTCAGACGTGATAGCTCGTGCAACAGCTAGTTGAGAGAAAAAGCTCCGGAGAATCTCTTTGTTTACATTCTTGCCCTGGAAAAGGCTTTGCTTGTAAGTTGCCTTTTCTTTTCTTGTTTAACTACAATGTATAATGTATATGTTTATAAATACATAGCTTATATTATTTAAGTATAACTATTTGTATTGCTATATTGATGTTATATGTTGGCTACATACTGTTGATGTTGAAAGTGTAACAGTATAGTTTTGAGCATTACAGTAATTGTACTCTTATGTTTATTTACAGTTTTACAAAATAACCAAACGACCACTCATGTTTCTGAGGATTGAGTAAATAACTAAACTTTACTCCAGCGTCTGAGGATTCATTTATGTGTCAGTGTGTGTTCGCTATCTGTGGAAGTTGCGCCCTGGTTACGCGCAGTGGGAACAGAATACCTGATAAGCTCCAAACCTGTTTGAGTGTTCAAATTCCATCTCTTTTCCAGCGTGTTTGGAGCGCTCGGAGCGTCCACAACACCACCAGGCGCTGGGCTCAGACATGAAGGTATACGTTAACTGATAAAAGGCTATTACGTCTGAAATGCCCTACAACAGGAAAAAATGTGATTATTTTATTTAACTTATCACAACGTTTTCTCGAAGCATTGACATTTAGTTAGCTGGCGGTTCTCCTAATTGTACAACCACTGCTGCTCATTAGGACTATATACTTATGAAGTTGATTATTTTATATTTTCTAGGTCATTTTCCATATCAACCGGAGGCGTAATTATTTCCCACCTTATCAACACGGTGTCCGTTTGATGTGTGAACGTATAAAGGAATCCCGCTAGAATATCTCACCTGCTTTACTGTGACGTATTATCAATACCGTTTATGACGTGTTCTGAAATGTCATTCACGTCAGCCGAATGAAGAAATTACTCAAATATATTATATATATTATACTCATTATATATACTAATAATAATAATACATTAGACTCATATAGCACTTTTCTAGACACTCAAAGACGCTTAAAATGCCATCCATAAGTATTGGAATGAGGAAGCATGTTGTCCTCTGTTAGCTCTATGTTCTCTATGTTTCCTTCTTTTAGATAAGTTTCACCATTTGGAAATTGAAACACAGGCACACTATTTTAGGGCACCACAAGTATTTTAGTAAGACAATTGGCTTGACAGGTGTTTTTGTGGTGCGTTAGTCAGGTGTTTTCCGTCACAACATAACAGCATAACAGAGCCGTCAATGTGCGCATTGATTCTACTATTCTAGTATTTGCCTTTGGAGCAGCATGCTATTGGTGTCTGAACCCTGCAGTTCCTAATGATACAACACATTTTAACCATGTATTTATGTCCACATAGAAAAAAGACATACAGGGACACAAATACTAACGTTGCAGTTACTACACAATCACAATTCATGGACCAGCGGCATATTTTTTATTTTCTTTATTTTTTTTTACACATTTCAGGGGTACAAGTAGCAGCGTCGCCGATTACAATTACCAATTACAGTAGAGACAGAGCAGTACTTTGCAAGGCGTTTAGCCTTCTTGTTGGGCATCCCCAGTTGTTGGAGCGCTCTTACGACCAACCTGTGTGTAGGCCTATGTCCTAGGCTGCCAAATATGAACACAAGCAGTCTGCAGCTGTACCCTAATTCTGAGATGGTATTCAGGAGAGGTTGGTACTTAATGACCTTGGTCATGAAGGCTTCCTCTAGGCTAGGGTCAAATGTGCAGGCTACCTCCAGAACAAACACCTCTCTAGATACTTCATTGACAACAACAACATCTGGTGTATTGGCAGACAAATGTGTAAAAGTGGCTGGGTTACTGCAGAGATGGAACATGGTGGGATTGACACAGGAATGTTTGTACATTCTCACTGAGGTTGGAAAACGAGATATGTCCTTTACTATCAAGTCCACTATTCTATCTTGACGTGCTATGTACATTCCCTTGTAAACATAACAGCCGTTCAAGATGTGAGACATTGACTCTGTGACCTGTTCAGTGGTGTGATGCAAACAATGAGGAGCCTGAGTAGGAAACCAGATAGATAGGTTGAGTCTAGTGGGAAGGACTTGTAGTCTAGCTTTTACTGTGAATGTGACAATGTCCTCATTGAGCGCGCTGTTCTTGAAGAATGAATGAAAGACAGAGTGGTCAGCAGAGGGAAGACATGCAAGTTTTCCCTGAAGTTTTAGTCCAGTCCAGTGTTGCTGTTGTCGGTGTTCTTGTAGATCCAAGAGGGTTCACCTGGCTCCTGCAGATGTTAGCAGGTGACTGTTTCCACCATATGAGGCAGTTGCCCTGACGTGAATGAGGGGGTCAGTTATAATGTCCTCTGAGACCCTCACGGTCCCAGAGTCCGGCCGCGCCCACTCCAGGGACACTCCTGTTCGGATGCAGAGATCGTTCAGATCTGGCCAGTCTGACCAGACCCCAAAACCAGCAGAGCGGGTGTCCAGTTTCCCGCTGGCTTTCCTCCTGAATCCCAGGAAGTGGGGCTCTGACTCCCTGGCTAGTGGGACCTTGCGTCTTCTCAGGTCGAGGAACAGGGAGGATCGAGCCAGCTCCCTAACATCCCGGTCATCGTTGTTCAGCATCCTCAGAAGGTGGGAAATCCGCATGCTGGTGTAAATCCATTCCAGGTTCGGTACACCCAGCCCTCCCTCCCACTGGGGATGGAAAATAATATCTCTGGTGCTGTGTGTATTGAGTGCAAACCACTTCCGTACTAAGCTCACTGATTTATCATTCATTTCACTTTTCCTGTGGGATGTGGACATTGGAGAACAGGTGTTGGACTTTAGACAGCGCCACCTGTCTGATGGCTTCCGACTTCATGGTCAGAGGCAGTGGGCATCTGTCAATCAGGTCCAACCTGGATGTAAACTCTGACAAGATGATGTTAACTTGTTCCTTCCATTCTCCTGCGATGTTGATTTTATGGCCGAGGTAGGTGTATGTCTCATGAAGAGAGTATACACGGATGGGTTTTGTTGCTATTGTGAACTCTGGGCATGTGCCAAATTTTGAATGGCACCACCGGTTCCCTCCACTCCTCCTCTCAGGGAGAACGGCACATTTTGTGTTCTTGACCTCCAGACCCGACCATTCCAAAAATAAATCTGTCTTGGTGAGCATGTTCTTGACTACACTCTCCTCTCTAGAGGCATTCAGGCCCTGAACACAGCAAAGACCCTGGACAACCTAGACAACTTGATGGCAGCTACTAGATTGTAAAACATAAGTGCAATATTGAAATACAACTGTGAACATTTCAAACCTGCTAACTGCGATACTTTAAATGAATGTGCAACAATACTATGTGCAATATGACAACCCTTGGGTACATAAGGTTCAGATATAGGAAAAGTTAGGATATTTATAGCATAGCATAGAGTACAGCACAGTGTTTTATTGTATAGTATAGTAGTATAAGTAGATAGTGTACATAGCCTTTATTTATGTAAACCAGCTCTTTTCCCTTTTTTATTTTACCCTTGGCCCTCTTGTTTTTAGTCTTTTTCCAAGCACCAGGGGAGCCCCCCCTACTACATTTCGTTGTATGGTACCTGTACTGTATTAATGACAATAAAGACCATTCATTCATCAGGACATCATCTGCATAGCCCTGTACTGGGATGGGGGAGATCACACTGGGGGGGGGGGGGCACACTGGCACATCCACTTTAACCATTGGTTGATGGCAATTATAAAATTAACTGCACTCCATGGACAGCCGGTTTTAAAGCCTATCTGAAGAGGTGTTGGGTGAGTGAGCTGTTTTCAACAGATTACTTGGACAAAGGAGCCTCTGTATACATCGTTCACTATGTCAATGAATAGCTGGGGTAGCTGTATTTCCTCCAGTGATCTAATCATAACATTGTGATCGAGTGTCCCAAATGCATCTCTAAAGTCAAGGAAGACAGAATACAGTCTACAGGACTCGTGCTTAAAGTCGAGTTACACACACACACACACACACACACACACACACACACACACACACACACACACACACACACACACACACACAATAACTGAGACACACAGCCAGATTCTAAAACAACTCTTTATTGGCCAATGTACAGAAAGTGCTGTAGTGACCAGTTTAAGGAAACAAAAAAACAGACCAAAGAAAAAGTAAAAAATAAATAAATAAATAAATAAAAAGTAAAAATAAAAGAAGGTTTTACACATTTTACAAGGTTCATATTTATTTTCCTCCTCTTCTTCTTCTTAAACAGACGTTGGGAGAACATCAGGGTTCAATGCAAAGTCCACCAAATGTTTTCTTTTAGGGGTGGGGGCGGGGGGGGGGGCAGGTGTAAGGGGAGTGACGTCACAAGCACAGGTGTCACAGCAGATGAGGTAACCTTAAACAACTTTTGAGAACTTCACATGAACAATGTAGCTATACACAGAGTCTTAGAGACATGGCTCCTCCCCCCAGCTAGAACCAAAGGAGTTAGGAGTGTGTGACAGTGAGAGACAGATAACTCGTGAGCTTAGAATGATAAGGTTCTATCTCCGTTTAGGGCAGTTCAGAGATATTGAGCGTCAAAGTTTTTACATTCCATTATGTTTTGTGAGATGGAACCTTTGTATTTTATTAATTACTAACTCAAAAATGTAAACATTTTAAAAAATAACACCACACAGGCATTAATAAACACCTAATGGATCAGATTATGTGAAAAAAACTCAATTTTGACAAAAATGGAGATAGAACCTTATAATTCTAATGTCACAAACTGCTACTGTAGATACAGGGGAAGGCTCTCAGTGCGTCATTGGGTACCAGGATTACCTACAGATACAAGATACTATTGTTAAAGATGGGGGTGGAGGGGGGGGGGGTTGCTGGTTATGACTACATAAAAGTAAAGACGACTATAAATGCCCTTTACTGTTACAAGGGGGGTCAGCGAAGAGGACTCCCCATCGCCCCTACTGGTCGAAGAGCGACAGTGCTCCAGCCCTGGACTAATTATCGAATGATTGTTGTCACCTGGGAGTGTTTGTCAGTGTATATAGGTGTGTCCCATTTCCTTGTTCCTTTGTCAGTCGATCACTTGTGTTACACCGTATGGAATGCTTCAGAACCCTGTGTATGTATGACCACTTCACGTATCCGTTACCCGGAACGTAATTTGAACTTTGACTTTGTTTGCTGGTTGGCAACCTTGTACCGCCTTTGGAGCCCTTTGCTCAATCTTTAGTTTTCGTGCACTTTATTATTGACTGCAGTGCCTGAGTTATTATTACCTACGTGCTGAGCCCTACTGCTCCCCTTTTTGTTGTCCGGCTAAGAGTTTATGTTTGTACCTATGAATCATACGTCTCAGTAAAGAGAATCTTTATTTTATTACTTCTCCGTCTCATTCTTTACTTACACCGCACCTGGATCCGACATTATTGTGTACACCCAGAACCTATTGAGAAACATAACAGAACCTATTGAGAAACATAACAGATCGACTGACCACTATGGATCCAGCGGATGTAATACACCTTCGCACCGTACTGGCCACCCAAGGTGCCATGCTGACCCAGCATGAACGTCTCCTCCAGGAGATGAGTGAACATCTCAGCCAGCTGTCCCTCACCGTCTCGAGCCTGGTGGACCGCCAGGACAACGCGGAACGGGTCGCCGCCGCAGCCAACGCCGCAGCAGTCCCACCTCCACTACTGGTCCCTACACCTCCGCCTACACCTCGTGAGCCTCGCCTTCCACCTCCAGAGAGGTACGACGGACGTCCAGAGGGCTGCCGAGAGTTCACCACACAGTGCACCTTAGTCTTCAACCTACAGCCGACCTCCTTTCCCACCGAGCAGTCCCGGGTGGCCTATATCACCACTCTGCTAACGGGACGTGCCCTGTCCTGGGCGACGGCAGAGTGGGAGAGGGGGACGGCGATATGTGCCAGTTCCCAGCTCTTCATAGCAGAGCTGCGGAAAGTCTTTGATCACACCCGGGTACTCTCTACCTACGAGGCAGGCAGGAGACTCACCGCCTGTCGACAGGGTCATCGCACGGTGGCGGACTATTCCGTGGAGTTCCGCACCCTGGCCAGAGAGACCGGGTGGGAGGAGCGCGCTGTGGTCGTCCTGTATGCGCAGGGGCTCTCGGAGGTCATGAAGGACGAGTTGTCCTTCCGAGAGCTGCCTGAGCAGCTGGACGACTTAGTCGACCTCTCTCGGCGGGTGGATAATAGACGCCGGGAGCGGGACCGCGAGAGAGGCTCGGCTAGGGGCGCGCCCTCCCACCTAACGCCGGGTGTGAGACCACCCAGTGGCTTCATGGAGGAGGAACCCACCTACGATGAGCCAATGCAGCTAGGAGCGGCACGCCTGTCTCAGACCGAGCGACAGCGGCGTCAGAGAGGGGCGCTGTCTGTATTGCGGGCGGGCTGGACACCTAGTCGCTACGTGCCCGGAGAAACCGGGAAACGGGAGGGCTCGCTAATGTCGGGAGGGGCATTGGTGAGCCACGAGTCACCTTCCGCAATGGGCGATCACCGGACCTTTTTGGGGGTAACGATAGAGGGGGGACGCCGCATACGACGGGTGTGGGCGTTGGTGGACTCGGGGGCGGCGGGGAACCTTATGCACACGGGCTTAGCCCACGAGTGGGGACTAGCTCTAAAGGACCTTCCCGTTCCATTACCGGTCCGCGCCCTGGACGGCCGGCCTCTGGGGACCGGCTTCGTTACCCAGTGCACACCACCTATTCGCATCCAGGTGGAGCAAGAACAGTGGGAGCTCATCCAGTTTTTTATTATTGAGTCTCCCGACTGTCCTCTGGTCCTGGGGCACCCCTGGCTGGCGGTGCACAACCATAACATTAACTGGTCCACGGGGCGAATTACCAACCCTCCCAGAACCCCAACCCCATTCCCAGTCCCTTCCCACTCCCTAGCTACAGCCCCTAGACCCTTTTCCACGCTAGCGGCGGGGTCTACAAACATTCCAGTGACTCCGGCCGTAGTGGGCGTTCCCCAGGTCTATTGGGATCTGGGGGAGGTTTTTAGCAAGCAGCGGGCTAGGGAACTACCCTCCCACAGGACTTACGACTGTGCCATCGACCTCCTGCCCGGCACCACGCCCCCTCGGGGGAGATTGTTCTCCCTCTCCGGTCCTGAGACCCTGGCCATGAAGGAGTACATCGACGACGCACTCGCCGCGGGCCACATTCGCCCTTCCACCTCCCCGGCGGGTGCAGGGTTTTTCTTTGTGGCCAAGAAGGACGGGGGGCAACGGCCGTGCATCGACTATAGGGGGTTGAACAACGTCACGGTGAAAAACAGATACCCTCTTCCGTTGATGACGACGGCCTTTGAGTCCTTGCAGGGGGCCCGGGTCTTCACTAAGCTGGACTTACGAAACGCGTACAACTTAGTGAGGATCCGGAAGGGGGACGAGTGGAAAACAGCTTTTAACACCCCCAGAGGACATTACGAGTACCTAGTAATGCCGTTCGGCCTTGCCAACGCGCCAGCGGTATTTCAAGCGCTCGTTAATGATGTCCTACGAGACCTCCTCGACCACTCAGTCTTCGTCTACCTCGACGACATTCTAATTTTCTCCAAGGACCTAGCCCAACACTGAATCCATGTGCGACAGGTGCTCGAACGCCTTCTCCATCACAAACTTTTTGTTAAAGTGGAGAAGTGCGAGTTCCATGTGGACACTGTTTCCTTTCTGGGCTTCGTGGTGGACAAGGGGAATCTACTCATGGATCCCGGAAAGGTCAGTGCGGTGTTGGACTGGCCCGACCCTCCTCTCTCAAACAATTACAACGCTTTTTGGGTTTCGCAAACTTTTATAGGAGGTTCATCCGCGGGTTTAGCGCCTTAGCGGCCCCGATGACAGCCCTCACCCAGACTAGCCTACGCTCCTTTTCTTGGTCCCCGGAGGCGGACACCGCGTTCACGGCATTAAAACAGCGCTTCACCTCAGCACCCATCCTGGTGCACCCGAACCCGTCCCTACCCTTTGTTGTGGAGGTGGATGCCTCGGACATTGCGGTAGGGGCGGTTTTATCACAGCGCTGCGCCAAGGACAATAAGACTCACCCCTGTGCCTTTTTTTCGCGCAGGCTGTCCGCGCCGGAGCGCAACTACGACGTGGGGAACCGCGAGCTGCTTGCAATCAAACTCGCGCTGGAGGAATGGAGGCACTGGTTGGAGGGGGCCGCGCACCCTTTTATAGTGTGGACGGACCACAAGAACCTGGCCTATATCCAGGGGGCCAAACGCCTCAACTCCCGACAGGCCAGGTGGGCGTTATTCTTCACCAGGTTCCAGTTCACGATCTCCTATCGACCGGGCTCTAAAAACACCAAGCCCGATGCACTGTCGAGGCAGTTCGATCCTGTGGACCTGGTGGAGAGTACGGATTTGATCGTCCCCACTGGCCTGGTCGTCGCCCCTGTGTCCTGGGGAATCGACAGGGTAGTGAGGACAGCGCTGAGGCGGGAGCCTGACCCGGGCGGGGGTCCGCCGGGGAGGCTCTACGTTCCGAAGACTGCGCGTGCACGACTGCTGCAGTGGGCGCACGCCTCCTCCCTCACCAGTCACCCAGGGGCCACCAGGACATTGGACTTCATACGAAGGAGGTTCTGGTGGCCCACAGCGGAGGGGGACACGCGCGCGTTTGTGGCAGCTTGTGCCCTATGCGCGCGCAGTAAAGCCTCCCGGCAACGGCCGCCGGGACTCCTACACCCCTTGTCCATCCCCAAACGTCCCTGGTCGCACATAGCCCTCGATTTCATATCGGGTCTACCCCCATCTGATGGGTTCACCGCCATACTAGTGGTGGTAGACCGGTTCTCCAAGGCGGCGCACTTCATCCCCCTCCCCAAACTCCCCACGGCCCAAGAGACGGCGGAGCTAGTGGTCCAGCACGTTTTCCGGGTGCACGGACTACCCCTGGACATGGTATCCGACCGGGGTCCTCAATTCGCCTCCAGGTTCTGGAAGGCATTCGCCACCAGCCTTGGCGCCTCCGTCAGCCTGTCCTCCGGGTTCCACCCCCAATCCAATGGGCAGACGGAGCGCGTCAACCAGGACCTGGAGGGGGTCTTGAGGTGCTACGTCTCCAGCAATCCGGCGACATGGAACCGGCGGCTGGCGTGGGCTGAATACGCCCACAACACCCTCCTCTGCTCCTCCACTGGCCTCTCCCCTTTCCAATGCCAGTACGGGTATCAGCCCTCCCTTTTCCCGGAGCAGGAGGAGGAGGCAGCTGTACCATCGGTCCAAGCCCATGTCAGCCGCTGTCGCCGTACCTGGAGGCGGGTAAGGGCGGCGCTTGTGCGGGCCTCGGACAGGTCCCAACGCCAGGCCAACCGCAGGCGCCGTCCGGCCCCGGTCTTCCGTCCTGGTCAGAGGGTCTGGCTGTCTACCCGGGATCTCCCCCTCCGGGTGGAGTCACGCAAGCTGGCTCCTCGCTTCGTGGGGCCGTTTAAGGTGGTGCGGCGGGTCAACGCCGTGGCCTACAGACTGCTACTCCCACCCTCCATGCGAGTTCACCCCACCTTCCATGTTTCACTCCTCAAACCCGTTGTTTTCTCCCCCATGGCCCCTCCACCCCGCCCCGCCCCCCTGCCCCGTCTCATTGATGGACAACCTGCCTACACGGTTAACAGGATTATTGACTGCCGGAAGGTGGGGAGGGGTCTCCAATTCCTGGTGGACTGGGAGGGTTATGGGCCTGAGGAGCGTACCTGGGTGCCTCGGCGGGATATTCTAGATCCGAGCCTCATCACGGACTTTCGCCGGCTCCATCCCGAGGCACCCGGGTGAACTGCTGGTGCCGTTCGTCAGGGGGGGGCACTGTTACAAGGGGGGTCAGCGAAGAGGACTCCCCATCGCCCCTACTGGTCGAAGAGCGACAGTGCTCCAGCCCTGGACTAATTATCGAATGATTGTTGTCACCTGGGAGTGTTTGTCAGTGTATATAGGTGTGTCCCATTTCCTTGTTCCTTTGTCAGTCGATCACTTGTGTTACACCGTATGGAATGCTTCAGAACCCTGTGTATGTATGACCACTTCACGTATCCGTTACCCGGAACGTAATTTGAACTTTGACTTTGTTTGCTGGTTGGCAACCTTGTACCGCCTTTGGAGCCCTTTGCTCAATCTTTAGTTTTCGTGCACTTTATTATTGACCGCAGTGCCTGAGTTATTATTACCTACGTGCTGAGCCCTACTGCTCCCCTTTTTGTTGTCCGGCTAAGAGTTTATGTTTGTACCTATGAATCATACGTCTCAGTAAAGAGAATCTTTATTTTATTACTTCTCCGTCTCATTCTTTACTTACACCGCACCTGGATCCGACATTATTGTGTACACCCAGAACCTATTGAGAAACATAACAGAACCTATTGAGAAACATAACACTTTACATACAGTTCAACTGGAACATTTGAAGACTGATCGAGTTGTGCAACTGTCCTTCAAATTAGTTTCCATGTGTAAAATATGCTACTGTAATCATTTCAATTCTCACAGGTTGAAGGAACAGCATCCTGTGTCTGTTGTTAAATCTGAGCCATAATCTGAATCATTTGAATGTTATGAAGCAAACACACAGAAGGGGTCGTGTTTGGGAGGGACATGTACAGATTCATTAGGGCTGGTTTTGGTGCGCATATTTGGGTGTGCATACAGAAGGGGGAAAGGCGGAGTTTGCTGGGTTCAGGATGGGACTCACCTACTCTAGGCAGTATTTACAGGTCAGAGGAGCATATACAAATGTACAAGGATCATCCTCTCTCTTAGTGTGTCCAAAAACATAACCAAAAGAAATTAAAACCTTTACTCTGTAAATATGACATTGGCAATAACGCACCAGTCGAAAACAAACAAAGATTTCTTTAGTGCCATTGAATTCTGCCATATATCTTTTAAATCATCTCCAGGCATAACAATAAGCAGTGATAAAATAAAATATATTCCATTGCAACAAATCAAAAAATATTTCAGGTATTAAAATACTGCAAATCAATGCAATAAATATTATTGACTATCTTCAATTTTCATGGCATTTAATTATTTGATCTCACAGAAGGTACACAGATACCAAGGATAGTAGTTCCCTACACCATCTTCATCTACCTATGGGAGAGGAACAACAAAGGAGCACAAAGATCACAGCTCCTCCAGAGATTTTAGACCCTGAAATAGTAGGTAGAAAAACAGGTCGTGATCTTAGAATTATAAGGTTCTATCTCCGTTTAGGGCAGTTCAGAGATATTGAGCGTCAAAGTTTTTACATTCCATTATGTTTTGTGAGATGGAACCTTTGTATTTTATTAATTACTAACTAAAAAATGTAAACATTTTAAAAATAACACCACACAGGCATTAATAAACACCTAATGGATCAGATTATGTAAAAAACTCAATTTTGACAAAAATGGAGATAGAACCTTATAATTCTAATGTTGCGAGATGTTCGACAAGCAATTTCAGTAGTATATTTTCATATTATTTCATATTTTCACAGTCTCAGTATAAAACAGTAGGTATTTTAGGTAAGATGTAAGCTTTTGGACTGGGACGTAAGACCAAGGTCACTGGGTACTATGACTGTGTTGGAGTTCCACAGGGTTAAGCATTTAACACCAGATGCTTCAAAAACGAATGGGACAGGGTCTTTTAGACGGAGCTACAGGCTGGATCATGACTAGTATATATGTGTGTGTGTGTGTGTGTGTGTGTGTGTGTGTGTGTGTGTGTGTGTGTGTGTGCGTGCGTGCGTGCGTGCGTGCGTGCGTGCGTGCGTGCGTGCGTGCGTGCGTGCGTGCGTGCGTGCGTGCGTGCGTGTGTTTCTGAAATATCACTTCACATAGCATTATCGCATAACCATTTTCACCAGTAGGGGGAGACGTTACCTAACTCTTAGAGCCACAATTGTATTTTTCTATTCAATCAATTGATTTCCTGGTTCTGTGTGCGCATGTGTCAGCATGTGTGTGTGTATGTGTATGTATTCAGTAGGATAATGTAGAGTTGGCCCAATCGAGCTGACCCCTCTTGCTCCCCTGTTGCACCCTGGGATCTCTGGCCTCCTCCTCTTCCTCTTCCTCACTGTCGGCCGACTCTGCGCTGGTGATGTCGTCTTCGTCCTCCTCTTCGTCTTCCTCCTCCTCTTCCTCACTGGCCGCTTCTTCCTCAGAGGCTTGAGGCTCCTTGAAGTTCTGAATCAGAAAGATGAGAGGTGTCTTACTACAGAGTAGTACAACCTACAGTGTTCCACATCTCCAATCCTGTATCCTCTCTCTCTTTTACTTCCACCGCTCTCTCTCACTCTCTCTTCTCCCTCCCTTAACTGGCCGTCTCTCTCAATTCCATCCAATGAATCAAAATCGAACTCCTCAGTCCCTCTTACTTTCTCCCATAGTCAACACTGTTCTCTATCCAGACCAGTGGCGGACTCAGGCTGTTTGAAGGGCAGGGGCGAAAAGAAAAAAAGGGCACCTACTGCACAACATGGGACCCTAGTGCACATGGTCAAGTTTAGACCATTGGAAGGGCAGCTCAAATGGGCACTTTAGTGCGACGTTTTTCAACTGTGGGGGCACATGGTCAAGTTTAGACCATTGGAGGGGCACCAATAGGGCACGTCCTCTCATTTTCGCCACTCAAAAGGGCACTTAAGAGAGACGTTTTTTCAACCGTGGGGGCACCAGGAGGGGCGGTCGCCCCCCCTGCCCCCCCCCTGAGTCCGCCAGTGATCCAGACACTCTATCCAGACCCAGGTCCTACAGTATCTCTTCGATACCTCCTACCCTCTCATACATACATACATACTGTACTTCTCGCTCTACCCCCCCCCCCTCCTGTCGCTCTCTCTGACCTCCATAGGATTGACTGTGATGGTGAGAGCCGAGTGGTCCCAGTCCAGCTCTCTCTCCTTGGCAGTGTCCGAGCTCTTTCCTTCCTGTTGGTGGGTCAGGTGGATGTGGTAGATGCCTAGCACCACCACCACCACTAGGGCAGCGATACAGATCACTATCACCACTGTGGCGGCACTGGGGACGCCTGGGGAGAGAGGAAGAGGAGCAGGAACGGTTAGACCGAGGCACTCACAGGCACGCGGGTACGCATGCAGGCACGCACATATACACTCGCAAGCACGAACACACACACACACACACACACACACACACACACACAGACAGATCTGTGCCCTCTTGCAATATCATCAAACACATTGCACTTGCTGTATCCGGCAGACAATGTATGTGTGCGTGTATTATTAGTGTGTGAATGCATTTACAGAGGGCCCTCTTTTCATGAATAATTCAATTCAATCTGTTCTTCACGTCTGTGAAGGAAAGACATCTTCAGACCGAATCCTTGGCCCTGAAACTCACAGAGGCTACAAGAGACCCTCAGATGCACTCTCAGAGAATCGTACACGCAATGAAACAGTGAGGTTGTCCCTGGGAAAATATTGTGAAAGATGGGGGTGGAGGGAGGGGGGGGGGGGTTCTGTTTATGACCACAGAAAAGGAAAGATAGAAATGCCCTTTACCTAGGAGGGAGTTTTAAACATTGAAGACTGTTCAAGTTGTGCAACTGCCCCCATAATTAGTTTCCATGTGTCAAAGATGCTAGTGTAATCATTGAGTTAATTTAGTATGCTGTCTCCCATCACAGGATGATGAATGTCCTGTTCTCTCTACCCCTCTCTCACTCTCTGTGTCTCTGGCTGCGTATTGTAACCATATTCCACTTAAGCTAATGGTCTATCTCCTTCCCTACTCTCTCTCTCACACACACACACACACACACACACACACACACACACACACACACAGCAGTCTAACAGCAGTAGCCATAGAGCTCTCCAGGACACTAAGCTGACCCATTTGAGTTGGATGAATTGATTTTAGCTGTGATAGTGGTTCACATTGATTCTAAGGACCCAGTGTATCTGCTGGGCTGACTCACAGGTGAGCAGGACATGTTTTGGTATATGCTTGGTAACTTTGAAACTTAAAATGAATCATGACCTAGAATACTTCAAATAGTTCTGCCTTTACAGCGGCAATCTGGGAACTGGCATTTGAGGACTTTTAAATGATTTCTATACTGTATAGCCATTGATTATTGAAGAATGTAACTTGAGTCCCATTCACACCTAGGAATGTAGTGGGTTATTGCTGGAGAGGGTTCGGTGTGAATGGGTCTACCCACTAAAATCCTCTCCAGCAATTGCCGAGCTACGAACCTATTAGAAAGCTGACTCATTTAGTGGGCCAACCCACTCAATCTCAAGCCCTTTTAAAATGGGTCACTGATTGGTTAAAATAGCAAGCCTTCACAAAATATGTGAGGAATGGTTGATTTTGCTTTGAATATCTTCATTCTCTGAGCAACAATACAAAAATACAAAATTACATTTTAACTAGACCTAACACTATAGCCTAGACCTAGCCTAACACTATAGCCTCTAGTTTAAAAACAAGTGTACATTAAACATGTTGTCCCACTCAAATGATGTAGCCCCCCTCTATAAAAGGAGTTGGATGATGGATTATTTGCTATTAGGATACTATCATACTAACTCTTTTGATATAAGACGCCTTTACTTCAAACACAGATTCTATGAATAGCCTAAGACCAAATATTTGCACAGGAAAATGATTTGGTTACAAATGCAACTGGCTATACCTAGGTTACCCAACTCTGGTTTCCATATTGATACAGTTTCTGTATTAAATTATGCTGCATAACAGCCTTCACTCACAAAATATTCCCAAGTTCATTAGCTATTAGAGAATTTCTATGGCCGAATTTTCCCCATCGTATTGTCCGAATTGGGATAATCTGTGTAATTTTATAAAGTCTGCATCTGTATAGTTGAGATACACATCGCTTACACATTTTCATTTATAAATCACTTACACATTTCATATTATGCCTCAATTATGATTTTGAAATCTTTCTTGCCATTTCCACGGCTCTGACCAATAGTAATCCTTTTAATGGACGTGTCACCTGTATCTAAGGCATCTTGACTTCCTATTGGTCTACCTGCAAGTCTCCACTCATTGGAGGATTTCTTTCCTGTGGGAAATGTAAGGAGACACTTGACAGAGCTTCATCATTATTGACATCTGATCGTCTTCGCGGTAGGTTTTCTGTTCAATTCAACTTGTTTTCTATCTAAAAAATATAATAGCTACATGTTTGTCTTGTATCCAGCGGCTTTTGATTAGAAATATAGTCTGATTCTCTAACAATCTTACCGAATTATTATATATATATATGTTTTGTTGTTGTCATCCTTATTGCTACATTTCTCAAAAACTACGAACGGGCTAGCTAGAGTTGACTAGTAACTTCAGTCATGTGGATGTTGAGCTCTGTTTCAATGTTGGGTGAATTGATTTGGAACGGTGAAGAGGTTATTACATTACCGGCGCTCTCAGAGCGAATTTACGAACGCAGCTGTGATATTCTGACGTGTAGCAAGAATATATACTGTATATGAATGATGAGCCACACACTGGATATCAACTTGACTCTTTAGTTATTAGACGTGCTCGCATTACATAATTTGCATTGACTACCTCTAGACTCCGCGGGACGGAGTCTTGACTGTGTATCGTGTCTACCACCAGGTGGCAGTAGGTGGTCTAAACATTACAGCAGACATCGACTCTTCCCGTTCTGCTTTCGGCGCCAAAGAAGTTTACCTCAGAAGCCTCGAGACAGCGGAGACACACGACAGAGACGCAAGGAGAAAAGGTTAATGTACATTATTATGTCTTAAACAGGCTAATATGCTACATTATTATGTCTTAAACAGGCTAATATGCTACATTATTATGTATTAAACAGGGTAATATGCTACATTAGTATGTCTTAAACAGGCTAATATGCTACATTATTATGTCTTAAACAGGCTAATATGCTACATTATTATGTCTTAAACAGGCTAATATGCTACATTAGTATGTCTTAAACAGGCTAATATGCTACATTATTATGTATTAATCAGGCTAATATGCTACATTAGTATGTCTTAAACAGGCTAATATGCTACATTATTATGTCTTAAACAGGCTAATATGCTACATTATTATGTCTTAAACAGGCTAATATGCTACATTATTATGTCTTAAACAGGCTAATATGCTACATTATTATGTATTAAACAGGGTAATATGCTACATTATTATGTATTAAACTGGGTAATATGCTACATTAGTATGTCTTAAACAGGCTAATATGCTACATTAGTATGTCTTAAACAGGCTAATATGCTACATTATTATGTATTAAACAGGGTAATATGCTACATTAGTATGTCTTAAACAGGCAAATATGCTACATTAGTATGTATTAAACAGGCTAATATGCTACATTAGTATGTATTAAACAGGCTAATATGCCACATTAGTATGTCTTAAACAGGCTAATATGCTACATTAGTATGTCTTAAACAGGCTAATATGCTACATTAGTATGTCTTAAACAGGCTAATATGCTACATTATTATGTCTTAAACAGGCTAATATGCTACATTATTATGTCTTAAACAGGCTAATATGCTACATTAGTATGTCTTAAACAGGCTAATATGCTACATTAGTACGTATTAAACAGGCTAATATGCTACATTATTATGTATTAAACAGGCTAATATGCTACATTATTATGTATTAAACAGGCTAATATGCTACATTAGTATGTATTAAACAGGCTAATATGCTACATTATTATGTCTTAAACAGGCTAATATGCTACATTAGTATGTCTTAAACAGGCTAATATGCTACATTATTATGTCTTAAACAGGCTAATATGCTATACTTCTTATACATTATTATGTCTTAAACAGGCTAATATGCTACATTAGTATGTCTTAAACAGGCTAATATGCTACATTAGTATGTCTTAAACAGGCTAATATGCTACATTATTATGTCTTAAACAGGCTAATATGCTATAGTTATTATACATTATTATGTCTTAAACAGGCTAATATGCTACATTATTATGTCTTAAACAGGCTAATATGCTATAGTTATTATACATTATTATGTATTAAACAGGCTAATATGCTACATTAGTATGTATTAAACAGGCTAATATGCTATAGTTATTATACATTATTATGTATTAAACAGGCTTATATGCTTGTCGACGGTTGACAGCACACATCTAACTACTAGCTAATGTATCTACTACATAGCTACCAACGGTAAACTGCTGGTAAAAACACAAATAACGCCTAATATTAAATGACA
>NC_137687.1:7447784-7467784 GCF_963989245.1 Nansenia antarctica
CAGAGGCCCACAACCGCCCCCCACCACCTCAGACACCCCCCTGCCCCCCAACCGCAAACAGAGACACACAGACAAACCTGGACCTCACCACTGTGATCTGTGTGGGAGGGGCTTCACTTCAAAGAAAAATCTCATCATACACCAGCGCACTCACACTGGAGAGCAGCCTTTTCACTGCTCCCAGTGTGGTAAGAACTTCAGCCGGTTAGGTAATCTAAAGACACACCAGCTCACTCACACTGGAGAGCAGCCTTTTCACTGCTCCCAGTGTGGTAAGAACTTCAGCCTGTTATGTAATCTAAAGACACACCAGCTCACTCACACTGGAGAGAAGCCTTTTCTCTGCTCCCAGTGTGGGAGGAGCTTCAGCCGGTCAGAAAGCCTGTCTGTACACCAGCGCACTCACACTGGAGAGCAGCCTTTTCACTGCTCCCAGTGTGGGAAGAACTTCAGTCACTCTTCTGTTCTAAAGAGACACCAGCGCACTCACACTGGAGAGAAGCCTTTCCTCTGCTCCCAGTGTGGGAGGAGCTTCAGCCAGTCACATACTCTAAAGCAACACAAGTGTCCTAAAAAGAGGGAAGGACCGGAACTTTAGATTTTGTTAAAGATGTTAAAGATGTTTAAGTGGTTAAAGTTGATAAAGTTGTTAAAGTTGTTAAAGTTAAAGTTGTTTAAGTTGTTAAAGTTTAAGATGTTAAAGTTGTATTTATACTTTCTACCTTTTTGTACATAATATAGTGATATGATTAGAACATGTACGGTTTTTTTTTCATATTGAAAAGGGAGGTCATTAATTATGTAAATTTATAGAACAGATGATATTTAATGAATATGTTTGTTAGAAATTAAATAGTGTACATAATACAGCTGAATATCCACCCCTTCATCTGTCAGTGGATCACTGACTTCCTCACCAACAGAAGGCAGTATGTCAGGATGGGCCCTCACCTGTCTCAGCCCCGCACAGTTAACACCGGTGCTCCTCAGGGCTGTGTGCTCTCCCCCCTGCTCTACTCCCTGTACACCAATGACTCTGGTGACACATCTGTCAAGACCATCAGATATGCAGATGACACCACCATGGTTGGCCTCATCACTGACAATGACGAGACCGCCTACCGGAGGGAGGTCGGCTGCCTGGTGTCCTGGTCTGCAGCCAATAACCTGGAACTCAACAACACCAAGACAGTGGAGGTGATTATGGACTTCCGGAAAAGGCTCTAACTCACTCTCCACTGGTCATCAATAACTCCCCAATCACAATAATGGATGAATTACAAGTTTCTGGGCACTACCATCTCCAACAAACTAAAATGGGATAACAACATCACCCATTTAGTTAAAAAAGGCCAGCAGCGCTTGTTCCTCCTCCGTCAGCTGAAGAGACTCCACATCAGTCGTCACATCCTGGTCCAGTTCTACAGGGCCGTCATAGAGAGCATCCTAACATCTTCCATCACTGTCTGGTACGACTCTGCGTCTGCCCGATCCAAGGCCAAACTACAAAGAGTCGTACGGACAGCTGAGCGGATCATCGGCTGCCCCCTGCCTCCCATCACAGACCTCCATAGCTCCAGATCACTGAAGAGAGCACGCAAGATTGTGGCTGTCCCCTCACATCCAGCTCACAGCTTGTTTGAACTACTCCCTTCTGGACAGCGGTACAGGGCCACCAGGTCAAAAACATCACGATACTTGAACAGTTTTTTCCCCAAAGCCACAGCCCTTGAATTGAATTGAAATGGTTTGTAAAGTTTTGATTTGACAATAACTTGTCTTCATTTTCTGTTGGTGTTCTTGAGTGTTCTGTTATATGTTTGTTTTTGAATTCTAGGATTTATAATAATAATAATAATAATAATAATAATAAACTTTATATAGCACCTTTTATCAATTACATCTTTGTTTATTTCTATAATTCGTATGGTCGTCTTGACCCAGACGTTACAACGATACAGACTCCAATATGGTGTGCGCTGCCATCTAGTGGTCTACATGTGAAGCTGTCATTGAAGCTACTTTTCGCTGATGTCACTGCATAGTGGACATATTCTCTTGCAGTTAAGTAGACCGGTTTGGTCTCAGATATATGGAGTTTATCTTGAGCCTAATTAAATCAAAAGCAAATAAATATTTTGTGAGAAAAAAAATCCACTTTGTAAGCAAAAACATAGATCCGTAAGCAAAAACATAGATTTGCAAAACATGAGATTTGCTAAAAAAGTTCAGAGTCCAGTCAGGGCGGGACCGACAGCAGAAAGAAGTAACGCACGTCCCTATTGGCCAGTGACGTCATTCTACTGCTCTGCGCTTACTACCACAGCAGATGAATGTGTGTATCTTAAACGGCGAAGACAAATGTCATCTTCTTGCACTTGAATAGCATTAAGGTTGATGCAGGCTCACTAGTCAGCTATGGCTGATATAATATCTAACATTTTATATGAAAACACCTGCTAGCATGCTAATTTCACACGTAATTCGCTCCGCTAACGTAGTACGGAGTTGGCTAGTTAAATCACATCACAGTGATAAATATAATTCCATAACTGCATACTACTACTACGGAGCACACACACACACACACACACACACACACACACACAACACACACACACAACACACTCACACACACACAACACACACACACACACACACACACGACACAACACACACACACACACAACACACACACACACACACACACACACAACACACACACACAACACACACACACACACACACGCACTCACAATGCGCAATCAGCAGGAAGAGAGTGCGGAGAGCACCTCGGGTTGGGAGAGCCCTATAAGACCCCGACTATCAAATAAAAGCAGAACGGAATAAACATTATTAAACACAACGTTATAAAATCCAGGTGTGCAGCACTACAATCCCATATTACGGGGTTTCAGCAGCTGGACAACGGGGCTATTTCCAGCTCCATTCACATCGAATAACCATAGCGCTTGCAGCGTGCCTTGGTGACTGTATTCGGAAAAGTGGAACTTTACGCACGCTGATCAAAGGTACTGTGGTAAACCTACCAGGTGCCATATACAACCACTCTACAGGGGTCTTCCCTCTACGGTGAACCTTCTGCGGGGGGTGAACCCCGGGGAGACCCCGGTCACCTGCACGGCGGGGGGGGGGGGCACCTTCGTCCTGGAGTTCAGCACGCTGAGCGATGCTCTCCCTCTGGGACACACGCTCAGACACCGGCCTGGTGAGGAGGACCGAGAGGCTGGATCATCCTCTCCACTCTCATCCTCCTCTCTCATCCTCCTCTCTCATCCTCCTCTCTCATCCTCTTCATCTTCCTCCATCCTCCACTCTCCTCCTCTTCCGTCCTCCTCTCCTCCTTCTTATCTTTCTCTCTCCTCCTCCTCTCTCATCCTCCACTCTAATCCGTACAGCGATTCCCAACCTATGGGCCGCGGCGGCCCTCTGGTGGTCCGCGAGAGTACTGCAAATGCGCCGCCAAATCATGGGCGTATTATATATATATATATATATATATATATATATATATATATATATATATTTAAAAAAAAATACAAAAACGTTTTAATTAAAGAAAAACATGCATGGTACTGTATTTTTTTCCCTTTAAAACCTTCAAAAATGCATCATCAGTGTGCTACTCCCCCCCAGTGCAGGGCCTACTGCACTTTATGTATGATGATTGTATGATGATGCATATGAAATATCCAATAAGAATAAGAGAATAATGATAGACACCAAAATATGTTTTACGCGTCCTTAAAATGCCTGTGTGGGCCACAAATACTTTTGAGATGTTTAAGTGGGACTTGAGTCCAAAAAGTTCATCTATCAACCCAGTATCTTTCAAATACTGAATTACCTGTTTGTCCATTTTGATTGCACTTCCTAATAAACTCTCCACAGTAAAACCCAATTTAGCCCTATGTATTGCAAGACCCATCGTTCACCCAAGTTTCATAAAAAAATTTGTCCCAGTTGTGTCTGATAAAAAGCATATGACATACAAATGGACAGAGACCGAATCATAGTCCCTCATTTCATCGGTGGGTGACCATAACCCAATCGTGATCTTAGAATAATAAGGTTCTATCTCCGTTTAGAATGAGAAGGTTCTATCTCCGTTTAGAATGATAAGGTTCTATCTCCGTTTAGAATGATAAGGTTCTATCTCCGTTTAGAATTATAAGGTTCTATCTCCGTTTAGAATGATAAGGTTCTATCTCCGTTTAGAATGATAAGGTCTATCTCCGTTTAGAATGATAAGGTCTATCTCCGTTTAGAATTATAAGGTTCTATCTCCGTTTAGAATGAGAAGGTTCTATCTCCGTTTAGAATGAGAAGGTTCTATCTCCGTTTAGAATGAGAAGGTTCTATCTCCGTTTAGAATGAGAAGGTTCTATCTCCGTTTAGGGCAGTTCAGAGATATTGAGCGTCAACGTTTTTACGAGAGGGTCACACAGGACTCGTTAGTGCAAATAAGTCGTTTGTTTTCGAGGTGATTAGCCATGGATTTCCCAGTGTTTGCTTTGAGCGCAGAGCCGTTGCCAGAGATTACAATTGTTTAAAGGAGCAGGGCATACGATTGTTGGAAATCTGCCATCTCGGGGCCATCGGGGCAAAATCAGTTAGAAGTTCCAAACAACTTCCACCCTACAGTATATATATATATATATATATATATATATATATATATATATATATATATATATATATATATATATATATATATATATATATATATACATATATATATATATATATATATATATATATATATATATATATATATATATATATAACCCCCCAAGACGGACTTGCAGTTTCCGACATCTGTTTTCTGCATGCACATATGATTCAAAGTGGCAGCCACCAGAGACAGAAAGGCAAAACATTGCAAAACAGTCCACTCCCCTAGAACCCCCCTGGCAGTATAACAACATACCATGACGTTAGAATTATAAGGTTCTATCTCCATTTTTGGTAAAAATTGCGTTTTTTACATAATCTGATCCATTAGGTGTTTATTAATGCCTGTGTGGTGTTATTTTTTTAAATGTAGAATTGTTTTTGTTAGTAATTCATAAAATACAAAGGTTCCATCTCACAAAACATAATGGAATGTAAAAACTTTGAAGCTCAATATCTCTGAACTGCCCTAAACGGAGATAGAACCTTATAATTCTAATGTCTGGTTAGACACTCCGAAACAGTGTTCGTTAATTAAATAAAAGGATGCCATTCCCTGATCGCTACCAATTAAACATAGTCATTACAACCATTAGGAGGCTTTTACAAAGTGATTCACTTAGGAACAAGAGGCATTATGTAATGATTAATTTTTGTGTTTAATAATAATGCAATGAAAAACACCATGTGGGACAAAGGCACATCCTATAGTAGACAAATATGGAATATGGAATAGTGATGTGTTGTCTTCCACTTCCTGGATGAATAGTTAGCCTTCCTGCGTCATGTCTGCCGTCGCCTCGTATCTCTGGCGCTTAGTGTTGACCTGGACGGAATGACAAAGACAATAAGTTAAAGTCATAGAAGAGTGGCTCGGGACACAGTGACCGCTGCTGTTAAAACCAACCAATCAACATTTAGATTAGCATCCTCACCCTATAGGAGGAGCTCCACTCCCCGGTGCCGTGGCTGTTGATCGAGCGCACTCGGTAAAGGTAGTGGGTGTCTGGGAGCAGCCCTGACGTCTGCAGGTTACAGGCCTCCAGCCCACGCACGATCATAGCCTCCCCCATGGCCTCCCCCATGGCCTTCCCCACGGTATCAGCATCCTGGAAGTGAATGTCAAAGCTGTCCACCTCCTCGCCCATCGGAACCATCCAGAAGATCTGCACACAGACAAAAAACAGAAACACAATTGAACAGGACCGTAATATGACAATGAATCATACTTATGTAAACCAAAAAGTTTGTTGGTCAGGTCAGGTTTTATGAATAAACTCCAGTCATTGCAGTGCATGGTGGGACTGTAGCCTACCTCCACAGTGGTTCCCACGACATGGTGCTGGTAGATGATCGGGGGTCTGGGCAATAGGAGCTGGTGTTTCTCCTCTCGGGGGCTGCTGTCTCCAGCAGGCAGCATCAGCTGCTCTTCCCGTGTCTTCTTGGGGGTAAGTGGCAGGGGCAGGGGGGGCTCCACTGGTATCAGGCCTTTGACTGGCGAGCCTGGGCTCGATGCCAACTGCACCACGTCACGCGGTTCAAAAATGTAGTCGAGGCTGGGCACTGCGGAGACGACGCGCGCCGTTTCTACGGTTTTCCAGCGGAGGTGAGTTCCCAGGCTGATCTGCAGGTCAATGAGGAGGGCGCAAAAGTCCATCTTCACCGCCTTGAAGGGTTCCCCCTCCTGGAGGTACGGGGCGGGACGCCGGACGCCCTCCTTGGTCTTGTGCAGCAACTGGGTCAGAGCCCTGCTGAGGAACACCACCGAGTCAGGCTCCAGGAGGGCCTTCTCAGACATCACCTCCAGCCCGGTCAGAGAGGCCACGAGCGGGGCGGAGTCTTGGAGGAATTCCATGGCGGCGCCTTGGGTGCTGGACGTCAGGCCGTCCAGGTGGGCCAACAGCGCGGACTCGTTGTTGAGCAGGGTGTTACGCATCGACTGGAAACACTCGCGGACGCGGCGCCTCATCTCTGCCCCGTCTGTGCCTACCCTGGCCTTCAGTTGCTCCATGGCAACCATGTCGGTTTCACACTGAGTCTTCACTGAAATCACAATGACATGGGGACATTCAGAAACATTTCTCTGGCACATTTGAATTGATGGAAACTGAGATGTTGATTCATATTCATAGAGACACTTTCCCTGACAAATACAATGTCATAAACGGATCAATAAACAAGTGTACAGTAATCACTTCTCCCACAATGTTGTCCTTGTGTGAATTGGTGACGATTAATGAGCATACCCCTGCAGCAACATATTGATATACTATAGGCCAAGTGTCAGTATTAAGTTATGCTATAGGCCTACTGCATTAATTAGGCTAACACTCCTATAGCTGCATTCATAGCCACTCTCAAATCCGTGGACTGCCTTCAAATATACACAAAGCTGTAAAAAGCAAGACTGGTAATGAATCAAATAAGCACTACATATCCTATACTCCTACGTTCCTTTAACATTTCCGTCATACGTTTGAATAAGTGTCTGAATTTCACACAAGGGGAGCTACATCATTCGTGGGGGACATGTTAAATGTGTAGTTGTTAAAACATAGCTTGCAGTATGAACTTTCAATAAAGTAGATTGTGTAGCTGTATTTTATTCACCTACACTACTGTAATTGTGAGCTATTTAAGAGGTAGCCTATTATGTGGGGAATGCAATTCTCCTTGCTGTAATTATGTTGTTAAAGCTTTCCTATTTTATAAACATCACTAGGTTATGTAGAAGCAAATAACAGTCCTTCATCAGTGATCTTAACAGATTCTGGCAACTTTTAATGATGGCACATTAACTCAACAAAACCCACCTGCAGAGAAACATTCTGGGCTCTTTTTTTTTTTAGCTCTATTATTTTTTTTTGCTTTAGAATGACATGGCATATTGGAAATTCGTTTCAGCAGTATTAGCTGAACACACCACTGTGCTGTAGTGCTGTTTCACCTGCGCTCACGTTGGTGAAGTAGGTCAAGTGTCATCATGTGTACTGTTTTCACTATGGCCTTGAAAAGTCATGTTGGCACTAAGAACTTTCTATGCTGTTATAATATAGCCCAAGACTTCCTTTCATACAAAACAACAATGACCCAGCAACCACAGACCTTGTTGTACAAATCCAGTAATTAATAGTTAGTAAAGAAACAACACACTAAGCTGTGACCTCCTTACCCTTCACAGCCAGCTCCAGGGCCGTCCGGAGGCTGGCCTCCCTCCTGGTGCGAGCCTCATGGCTCATGGCTGTCAGCAGGTCATGGCCGAGGTGTCCCTGTTCCATGCACCCCCTGAGTCCCTCGTCGTCCAGGCAACAGCGTCCCTCGTCGTACAAGCAACAGTGGGAGAGGGCTCGCTCCTGGTGGACAGGGCCCGGCTCCCTCCTGCCCTCATCCATGGGCTCTGTTAGAACGTGGGCCTGCTTCTCTGCTTTAGGCTGGGCGTCCTTATGCCTAAGTGAAACAGGAGAATGGGAGGGCAGGATAAACATCAAATTAGGCAACATAAAAATTTGTAAAAATGCCTTTTACTGTGAAGCCCCCTTGAAGTAAGCTAGATGAAGTGAATGCTACTGCAATTCCCATATTTTACCAGTAGGCCTATATGAATGGTCTTTATTGTCATTAATATAGTACAGGTACCATACAACGGAATTTGGGAGGGGGGGGCTCCCCTGGTGCTAGGATTCTTTTTTTTACTAAAAACAAGAAGGGAAAAGAGCTGGTTTACATAAATAAAGGCTATATACACTATCCACTATACTATACTACTATACTATACAAATAAAACACTGTGCTGTACTCTATGCTATAAATATCCTAACATTTCCTATCTCTGAACCTTATGTACACAAGGGTTGTCATATTGCACATAGGAGCATATAGCTATACATCAGTGGCGGGCGGTGCATTTCACACCTAGGCCTTCAGTGATGTCCGACACATTCCTACCTGAATTATTCTACCTCTTAATACCATCGTTATGACGCCATGGCTCTAGAAACTAGACAGAAACACAGTATAACCGGGCGTTGCATCACCTTAACATAGTCAGACAAGTACAACAGAGTTATATTAATATTTCCGAAGCATTTTTAATCAATAAATCCGCATTTACAATGAAGAGTGTTAAACTAACATCTTTAAGATCGCTACATTACCCACGTCTGTCGTCTCGTCCACCATAATAGCGACAAAGGGTGCCTTTTTAATCTCCATTTTGATCTCTTCTCACATCACTTCAGCAATAGCAAAAATCAGGTCGTTTTGTATTTTGCCTGACTTCCCAGTAAACACTTTGTTTGTGGACAGGTGGTAATGTAAATCTGGGTTGTTTTCAGCCAGAAAAGAAAGAAGCTCAACGTAGTTTTCTCTGTTTGTGGACTCAGCGCTTTTATCGTGTCCCCTAAATGAAAGTTATTGTTTACCCAAAAACAGGACACAATCGATCAGTATTATCGATCAGTCAACGAAAGCTTTCGTTGTGATGCTCCGTTTCCCTGCGCACTTTCAAAAGTTTCACATCTACCGGCATATACGCATCTCAATAGTGAATATCAATAGTGCGTATCAATAGTGCGTATCAATAGTGCGTATCCAATCAAAAGACGTGCTGGGTGCTGACATCATTGAGCCTTACAGCAGGCGCCGTTGTTGCTTTTGCTGGCATCTACGTAGGTTTACTAGGTACGCCACAGGTTTTCTCGTTCCAACGTTAAGTTACAGGTCGTATCCGCGGCACCGTTTAACGTGCAGGCTCGGCAGATTTTGGAGCCCCCTAGCAACACATTTTGATTGGATAAAAGCTCTAACATAAAGGCCAGCCCTCCAAATCTCAATCGGAGACTGGAAGCAGCGCAACCAAGAGGAAAGCTATGAAATGAAGAGAATAGACTATGGGGAATCATTAATACATATTTGTGGAAAAAATATATTAAAATAAAATGTATATTCTGATGATGTTTAGGCCAGCAGAGAAGGCCTTGCTGGCCCTGACGGCACACCACTGCTATACATACATTATTTTTTTTTTAAAGCTCCAAACCTGTTTGAGTGTTCAAATTCCATCTCTTTTCCAGCGTGATTGGAGCGCTCGGAGCGTCCACAACACCACCAGGCGCTGGGCTCAGACATGAAGGTATACGTTAACTGATAAAAGGCAATTACGTCTGAAATGCCCTACAACAGGAAAAAAGGTGATTATTTTATTTAACTTATCACAACGTTTTCTCGAAGCATTGACATGTAGTTAGCTGACGGTTCTCCTAATTATACAACCACTGCTGCTCATTAGGACTATAATTATACTTATGAAGTTGATTCATTTATATTTTCTAGGTCATTTTTCATATCACCCGGAGGCGTAATTGTTTCCCACCTTATCAACACGGTGTCCGTTTGATGTGTGAACGTATAAACGAATCCCGCTAGAATATCTCACCTGCTTTACTGTGACGTATTATCAATACCGTTTATGACGTGTTCTGAAATGCAGTCATTCACGTCGGCCGAATGAAGAAATTACTGCGTGAAATAAAAATAATAATAATAATAATTATAATTATAATAATTATAATAATGTAATAATATATTAGACTGCAATTATACTAATTACATATTATAATATAATAATAATACATTAGACTCATATAGCACTTTTCTAGACACTCAAAGACGCTTAAAATGCCATCCATAAGTATTGGAATGAGGAAGCATGTTGTCCTCTTTTAGCTCTATATTCTCTATGTTTCCTTCTTTTAGATAAGTTTCACCGTTTGGAAATTAAAACATAGGCACACTATTTTAGGGTACCGCAAGTGTTTTAGTAAGACAATTAGCTTGACAGGTGTTTTTGTGGTGCGTTAGTCAGGTGTTTTCCGTCACAACAGAGCCGTCAATGTGCGCATTGATTCACACACACACACACACACACACACACACACACACACACACACACACACACACACACACACACACACACACACACACACACACACACACACACACACACACACAATCACACACACACACACACACACACACACACACACACACACACACACACACACACACACACACACACACACACACACACACACACACACACACACAATAACTGAGACACACAGCCAGATTCTAAAACAACTTTTTATTGGCCAATGTACAGAAAGTGCTGTAGTGACCAGTTTAAGGAAACAAAAAAACAGACCAAACAAAAAAAACAAAAAAAACAAAAAAAAGAAGTACAAATAATAGAAGGTTTTACACATTTTACAAGGTTCATATTTATTTTCCTCCTCTTCTTCTTCTTAAACAAACGTTGGGTTCGGAGAACATCAGGGGTTCAATGCAAAGTCCACCAAAGGTTTTCTTTTAGGGGTGGGGGCGGGGGGGGCAGGTGTAAGGGGAGTGACGTCACAAGCACAGGTGTCACAGCGGATGAGGTAACCTTAAACAACTTTTGAGAACTTCACATGAACATGTAGCTATACACAGAGTCTTAGAGACATGGCTCTTCCCCCCAGCTAGAACCAAAGGAGTTAGGAGTGTGTGACAGTGAGAGACAGATAACTCGTGAGCTTAGAATTATAAGGTTCTATCTCCGTTTAGGGCAGTTCAGAGATATTGAGCGTCAAACTTTTTACATTCCATTATGTTTTGTGAGATGGAACCTTTGTATTTTATGAATTACTAACTAAAAAATGTCAACATTTTAAAAATAACACCACACAGGCATTAATAAACACCTAATGGATCAGATTATGTAAAAAACTCAATTTTGACAAAAATGGAGATAGAACCTTATAATTCTAACGTCACAAACTGCTACTGTAGGTACAGGGGAAGGCTCTCAGTCAGTCATTGGGTACCAGGATTACCTACAGATACAAGATACTATTGTTAAAGATGGGGGTGGAGGGGGGGGGGGTTGCTGGTTATGACTACATAAAAGTAAAGACGACTATAAATGCCCTTTACATACAGTTCAACTGGAACATTGATGACCGATCAAGTTGTGCAAACTGTCCCTCAAATTAGTTTCCATGTGTAAAATAATGCTACTCTAATCATTTCAATTCTCACAGGTTGAAGGAACAGGCATCCTATGTCTGTTGTTAAATCTGAGCCTTAAATCTGAATCATTTAAATGTTATGAAGCAAACACACAGAAGGGGTTGTGTTTGGGATGAACATGTACAGATTCATTAGGGCTGGTTTTGGTGTGCATATTTGGGTGTGCATACAGATGGGGGAAAGGCGGAGTTTGCTGGGTTCAGGATGGGACTCACCTACTCTAGGCAGTATTTACAGGTCAGAGGAGCATATACAAATGTACAAATCAAATCAAATCAAATTTTATTTGTATAGCGCGTTTCTTACAAGATGCAACTCAATGCGCTTCACACAATGAACATTTTCAGTCAATCAGTCAATCAATCAATCAATACTGACAGAGCCGCGAGCAGGCAAAAGTAAAAACCTGTACACTATGTAGCCAGGAAAATTCCCTTGCAGCCCTCTACACATAGAGCGACTACTACCAGTTTGCCTACCAGCACCCAGCGGTGGACCCCCACACCCCCCCTCGGGGAGCCCCCGCCGCCCCACACACCCAGCCCGCCCCACCACCAGCACACCCGGCCCAGCCAAGCAAGCACAGACCAAAGAGGCCCCGCACAAGGACGGCCAAGCAGGTTCCCCGGCAGACCAGGCACACGGGGCAGCCGGGGGGCCCCAAGGGGAAGCCAAGGACCACCGCCACAAAGCAAGCAAGCAAGGGCAAAAAACCTGTACACCATGTATCCAGGAAAAGTTCCTTGCATATTATCGGCGTACACACTGTCCATAAATGTAGTGTTATATCTGCATCGTTCTGCATCCAGCATGGTCACAGGTCCTGCCAAAAGAGAATCTTAAGCACAGTTATGATGCAACAACACAATAAAGACAATAAAGATGACAGCAATACAACCTGATGGTGGTCCTGGTACACCCTTGTACCGGTTCCAGTACTGCTCTAGGTGCTACTGGGAGCTGACAGTGCCTCATCATCACCCGGGTCCATTTTCCTGTCAACACAAATCTCAAAACACGAGTATGGTGTAATGGCCTAGTGATCCTAGTTCTATAATGTCCAATGTCTCCCTTAGTAGCAAAAGACGACATTGAATAAGTAGGTTTTGAGGTCACGCTTAAAAATGTCCTGAGTTTTAGACAACCTCAGGCCCTCAGGTAGAGTGTTCCACAATCTAGGAGCATATATGCTAAAAGCTGATCCTCCAAATCTCTTTGTCCTAGCCTCTGGCACTATTAAAAGTTCCGTGCCACTAGACCTTAGGGGTCTAGATGGTGTGTATCTTATGAGCATGTCCACCATGTAATTGGGCGCATCGCAGTGGAGTGATTTATAGACTAGTAAAAGGATCTTAAAGTCTATTCTATAACTGACAGGGAGCCAGTGTAGTGATCTCAAGACAGGTGTGATGTGCGCTCTTCGTTTGGTCCTAGTAAGGACACGAGCAGCAGCATTCTGAACCATTTGTAGTCTATTTATCATTTTTTGGGGGAGACCTGTCAGGAGAGCATTACAGTAATCTAGCCTACTAGTAACAAACGCATGCATTAACTTTTCGGTGTCTGGCTGGGAGAGAAATGATTGTACCTTAGTGATGTTTCTTAGATGGTAGAAGGATGTTTTAATAGTATTATTAATATGAGTTTCAAAATGTAGATCTTGGTCAATTATGACACCAAGATTCCTAGCCTGACACTTAGTGTTAAGAGCTAGTGTTTTCAAGTGTGCAGATAATTTCTCTCTCCCAGTTTTCTTGCCAATGATCAATACCTCTGTTTTTTCTTGATTGAGTTGGAGAAAGTTTTGTGTCATCCAAATATTAATATCAGCAATACAATCTATCAGGTGGTCGATCATCTTGTTGTCGTTGGGAGTTACTGAGATATAAAGCTGAGTGTCGTCAGCATAGCTGTGGTAGTTAACGCTATGCCTCTTGATAACAGAACTGAGGGGTAGCATGTATAGGCTAAAAAGCAACTGTCCCAAAATGGACCCCTGGGGAACCCCACAGGTTGTGCTATAATTTTTTGACTTATGGTCACCAAGGGCTACAAAGTAGTCTCGGTCAGCCAGGTAAGTCCTGAACCAGTTTAAGACCGGACCTGAGAGGCCAACCCAGGTTTCAAGTCTCTCAATAAGTATGGAATGGTCTACCGTATCAAAGGCTGCACTTAAGTCTAAGAGTACAAGAATCGAGAGTTTTTTCGAGTCTGCATTTATCCTAAATTTAGGAGGGGAGCCACCCCTCCTAAATTTCGTTGTTTGGTACCTGTACTGTAGCAATGACAATAAAGTCCATTCATTCATTCATTCATTCATTCATTCATTCATTCATTCATTCATTCATTCATTCATTCATTCATAAGGTCATTAGTTACCTTAAGCAAAGCGGTTTCTGTGCTGTGGTATGATCGGAAACCTGACTGGAGTGGGTCATACCTATTATTTAAGACTAAGAATTCATGAAGTTGTTTATACGCTGCCTTTTCTAAAATGTTGCTTAGAAAAGTGAGTCCTAGTGTGTCCAAAAACATAACCAAAGAAATTAAAACCTTTACTCTGTAAATATGACATTGGCAATAACGCACCAGTCGAAAAACAAACAAAGATTCCTTTAGTGCCATTTGAATTTTGCCATATATATTTTTAAATCAACCGGGCATCATCTCCAGGCATAACAATAAGCAGTGATAAAATTAAATATATTCCATTGCAACAAATCCAAAAATATTTCAGGTATTAAAATACTGCAAATCAATGCAATAAATATTATTGACTATCTTCAATTTTCATGGCATTTAATTATTTGATCTCACAGAAGGTACACAGATACCAAGGATAGTAGTTCCCTACACCATCTTCAACTACCTATGGGAGAGGAACCACAAAGAAGCAACAAAGATCACAACTCCTCCAGAGATTTTAGGACCCTGAAATAGTAGGTGGAAAAACAGATGTTCGACAAGCAAATTTCAGTAGTATATTTTCATATTATCTCATATTTTTCACAGTCTCAGTATAAAACAGTAGGTATTTTAGGTAAGATGTAAGCTTTTGGACTGGGACTTAGTTAAGACCGAGATCACTGGGTACTAGTACTGTGTTGGAGTTCCACAGGGTAAGCAATTAACACCAGATGCTTCAAAAAAGAATGGGACAGAGTCTTTTAGACGGAGCTACAGGCTGGATCATGACTAGTACAGTATGTGTGTGTGTGTGTGTGTGTGTGTGTGTGTGTGTGTGCGCGTGTGTGTGTTTCTGAAATATCACTTCACATAGCATTATCGCATAACCCTTTTCACGAGTAGGGGGAGATGTTACCTAACTCTTAGAGCCACAATTGTATTTCCTATTCAATCGATTGGTTTCCTGGTTCTGTGTGCGCATGTGTCAGCATGTGTGTGTATGTGTTATGTATTCAGTAGGATAATGTAGAGTTGGCCCAATCGAGCTGACCCCTCTTGCTCACCTGTTGCACCCTGGGAACTCTGGCTTCCTCCTCTTCCTCTTCCTCACTGTCGTCCGACTCGGCGCTGGTGATGTCGTCTTCGTCCTCCTCTTCGTCTTCCTCCTCCTCTTCCTCACTGGCCTCTTCTTCCTCAGAGGCTTGAGGCTCCTTGAAGTTCTGAATCAGAAAGATGAGAGGTGTCTTACGACAGAGTAGTACAACCTACAGTGTTCCACATCTCCAATCCTGTATCCTCTCTCTCTTTTACTTCCACCGCTCTCTCTCTCTCTTCTCCTTCCCTTAACTGGCCGTCTCTCTCAATTCCATCCAATGAATCAAAATCTAACTCCTCAGTCCCTCTTACTTCCTCCCATAATAGTCAACACTGTTCTCTATCCAGACACTCTATCCAGACCCTGGCCCTACAGTATCTCTTCGATACCTCCTACCCTCTCATACATACTGTACTGTACTCGCTCTATCCCACCCCTCCTGTCGCTCTCTCTGACCTCCATAGGGTTGACTGTGATGGTGAGAGCCGAGTCGTCCCAGTCCAGCTCTCTCTCCTTGGCAGTGTCGGAGCTCTTTCCTTCCTGTTGGTGGGTCAGGTGGATGCGGTAGATGCCTAGCACCACCACCACCACTAGGGCGGCGATACAGATCACTATCACCACTGTGGCAGCACTGGGGACGCCTGGGGAGAGAGGAAGAGGAGCAGGAACAGTTAGACCGAGGCAGGAACAGGCACGCAGGTACGCATGCAGGCACACACACATACTGTACACGCGCAAGCACGAACACACACACACACACACACACACACACACAGAGATCTGTGCCCTCTTGCAATATCATCAAACACATTGCACTTGCTGTATCCGGCAGACAATGTATGTGTGCGTGTTCTATTAGTGTGTGAATGCATTTACAGAGGGCCCTCTTTTCATGAATAATTCAATTCAATCTGTTCTTTACGTCTGTGAAGGAAAGACATCTTCAGACCAAATCCTTGGCCCTGAAACTCACAGAGGCTACAAGAGACCCTCAGATGCACTCTCAGAGAATCTGACATGCAGTGATGTGTGTGTGTGTGTGTGTGTGTGTGTGTGTGTGTGTGTGTGTGTGTGTGTGTGTGCGTGTGTGTGTGTGTGTGTGTGTGTGTGTGTGATGCACTCACTTTTCACACACTACTTGTGGGTCGAAACAGTGAGGTTGTCCCTGGGAAAATATTGTGAAAGATGGGGGTGGAGGGGGGGGGGTTCTGTTTATGACCACAGAAAAGGAAAGATAGAAATGCCCTTTACCTAGGAGGAGTTTTTAAACATTGAAGACTGTTCAAGTTGTGCAACTGCCCCCAGAATTAGTGTCCATGTGTCAAAGATGCTAGTGTAATCATTGAGTTAATTTAGTATGCTGTCTCCCATCACAAGATGATGAATGTCCTGTTCTCTTTACCCCTCTCTCACTCTCTGTTTCTCTGGCTGCGTACTGTAACCATATTCCTCTTAAGCTAATGGTCTATCTCCTTCCCTAACTCTCTCACTCACACGCACACACACACACACACACACACACACACACACACACACACACACACACACACACACACTCTAACAGCAGTAGCCACAGAGCTCTCCAGGACACTAAGCTGACCCATTTGAGTTGGATGAATAATTAAGGTAGAGCATTCATTGGGATCTGATGTACTAGATTAGGATCTGGAGGCCCATTTTCACCATGCTCTCTTTAACATAGATTTTAGCTGTGATAGTGGTTCACATTGATTCTAAGGACCCAGTGTATCTGCTGGGCTGACTCACAGGTGAGCAGGACATGTTTTGGTGCTTGGTAACTTTGAAACTTGAAATGAATCATGACCTAGAATACTTCAATATTAGTTCTGCCTTTACAGCGGCAATCTGGGACTGGCATTTGAGGACTTTTAAATTATTTATATACTGTATAGCCATTGATTATTGAAGAATGTAACTTGAGTCCCATTCACACCTAGGAATTTAGTGGGTTATTGCTGGAGAGGGTTGGGTGTGAATGGGTCTACCCACTAAAATCCTCTCCAGCAATTGCCGAGCTACGAACCTATTAGAAAGCTGACTCATTTAGTGGGCCAACCCACTCAATCTCAAGCCCTTTTAAAATGGGTCACTGATTGGTTAAAATAGCAAGCCTTCACAAAATATGTGAGGAATGGTTGATTTTGCTTTGGATATCTTCATTCTCTGAGCAACAATACAAACATACAAAATGACATCTTAACTAGACCTAACACTATAGCCTAGACCTAGCCTAACACTATAGCCTCTAGTTTAAAAACAAGTGTACATTAAACATGTTGTCCCACTCAAATGATGTAGCCCCCCTCTATAAAAGGAGTTGGATGGTGAATTTTTGCTATTAGGATACTATCATACTAACTCTTTTGATATAACACCTGCCAGAAGATATTTGGTTACAAATGCAACTGGCTATACCTAGGTTACCCAACTCTGGTTTCCATATTGATACAGTTTCTGTATTAAATTATGCTGCATAACAGCCTTCACTCACAAAATATTCCCAAGTTCATTAGCTATTAGAGAATTTATATGGCCGAATTTTCCCCATCGTATTGTCCGAATTGGGATAATCTGTGTAATTTTATAAAGTCTGCATCTGTATGAGATACACATCGCTTACACATTTTCATTTATAAATCACTTACACATTTCATATTATGCCTCAATTATGATTTTGAAAGGCTACTGGTAAGTGAGACAATTCAAACTGGCTGGACCAGTGTGGTTGATTGATTTTACACGACAGTAAAGCACAAACCGTGCTGTTGTCCAATGCCATTCATTCTATTCTAATGCCATTCTCTATGGAGTCCACCCACTGGTCGTAGAACGTGCGGGGTTTTGCCAGGGTTGCGCTACTTAATCACCATTAAAAATACATTTTTGGAAGATATTGTCTTACATGTGTCAACATACATGTCCATATGTATTATAGTTTTAGCTCTGTGTACTTGTTTTCGATGTACTTATTGTTTTAAGAATGTAATTTCAATGTTACCGTTGCTACACACTAGCACTTTCCACGGCTCTGACCAATAGTAATCCTTTTAATGGACGTGTCACCGGTATCTAAGGCATCTTGACTTCCTATTGGTCTACCCGCAAGTCTCCACTCATTGGACGTGTCATGTATCTAAGGCATCTTGACTTCCTATTGGTCTACCCGCAAGTCTCCACTCATTGGACGTGTCACCTGTATCTAAGGCATCTTGACTTCCTATTGGTCTACCTGCAAGTCTCCACTCATTGGAGGATTTTTTCCTGAGGTAAATGTAAGGAGACACTTGACAGAGCTTCATCATTATTGACATCTGATCGTCTTCGCGGTAGGTTTTCTGTTCAATTCAACTTGTTTTCTATCTAAAAATATGATAGCTACATGTTTGTCTTGTATCCAGCGGCTTTTGATTAGAAATATAGTCTGATTCTCTAACAATCTTACCGAATTATTATATACATATTTGTTGCTGTTGTCATCCTTAGCTACATTTCTCAAAAACTACGAACTGGCTAGCTAGAGTTGACTAGTAACTTCAGTCATGTGGATGTTGAGCTCTGTTTCAATGTTGGGTGAATTGATTTGGAACGGTGGCATTACCGGCGCTCTCAGAGCGAATTTACGAACGCAGCTGTGATATTCTGACGTGTAGCAAGAATATATACTGTATATGAATGATGAGCCACACACTGGATATCAACTTGACTCTTTAGTTATTAGACGTGCTCGCATTACAGAATATGCATTGACTACCTCTAGACTCCGCGGGACGGAGTCTTGACTGTGTATCGTGTCTACCACCAGGTGGCAGTAGGTGGTCTAAACATTACAGCAGACATTGACTCTTCCCGTTCTGCTTTCGGCGCCAAAGAAGTTTACCTCAGAAGCCTCGAGACAGCGGAGACACACGACAGAGACGCAAGGAGAGAAGGTTAATATACATTATTATGTCTTAAACAGGCTAATATGCTACATTAGTATGTCTTAAACAGGCTAATATGCTACATTATTATGTATTAAACAGGGTAATATGCTACATTAGTATGTCTTAAACAGGCTAATATGCTACATTATTATGTCTTAAACAGGCTAATATGCTACATTAGTATGTATTAAACAGGCTAATATGCTACATTAGTATGTCTTAAACAGGCTAATATGCTACATTATTATGTATTAAACAGGCTAATATGCTACATTAGTATGTATTAAACAGGCTAATATGCTACATTAGTATGTCTTAAACAGGCTAATATGCTACATTAGTATGTCTTAAACAGGCTAATATGCTACATTAGTATGTATTAAACAGGCTAATATGCTACATTAGTATGTATTAAACAGGCTAATATGCTACATTAGTATGTCTTAAACAGGCTAATATGCTACATTAGTATGTATTAAACAGGCTAATATGCTACATTAGTATGTATTAAACAGGCTAATATGCTACATTATTATGTATTAAACAGGCTAATATGCTACATTATTATGTCTTAAACAGGCTAATATGCTACATTATTATGTATTAAACAGGCTAATATGCTACATTAGTATGTATTAAACAGGCTAATATGCTATAGTTCTTATACATTATTATGTATTAAACAGGCTAATATGCTTGTCGACGGTTGACAGCACACAGCTAACTACTAGCTAATGTATCTACTACATACCAACGGTAAACTGCTGGTAAAAACACAAATAACGCCTAAT
>NC_137687.1:7475284-7500284 GCF_963989245.1 Nansenia antarctica
AGGATTTATAATAATAATAATAATAATAATAATAAACTTTATATAGCACCTTTTATCAATTACATCTTTGTTTATTTCTATAATTCGTATGGTCGTCTTGACCCAGACGTTACATAACAACGATACAGACAGACTCCAATATGGTGTGCGCTGCCATCTAGTGGTCTACATGTGAAGCTGTCATTGAAGCTACTTTTCGCCGATTTCACTGCATAGTGGACATATTCTCTTGCAGTTAAGTAGACCGGTTTGGTCTCAGATATATGGAGTTTATATTGAGCCTAATTAAATCAAAAGCAAAGAAATATTTTGTGAGAAAAAAAATCCACTTTGTAAGCAAAAACATAGATTTGCAAAAAGACAAATGTAATCTTGCACTTGAATAGCATTAAGGTTGATGCAGGCTCACTAGTCAGCTATGGCTGATATAATATCTAACATTTTATATGAAAACACCTGCTAGCATGCTAATTCCACACGTAATTCGCTCCGCTAACGTAGTACGGAGTTGGCTAGTTAAATCACATCACAGTGATAAATATAATTCCATAACTGCATACTACTACTACTACGGAGCACACACACACACACACACACACACACACACACACACACACACACACACACACACACACACACACACACACACACACACACACAATAACTAAGACACACAGCCAGATTCTAAAACAACTCTTTAATGGCCAATGTACAGAAAGTGCTGTAGTGACCAGTTTAAGGAAACAAAAAAACAGACCAAAGAAAAAGTAAAAAATAAATAAATAAATAAAAAGTAAAAATAAAAGAAGGTTTTACACATTTTACAAGGTTCATATTTATTTTCCTCCTCTTCTTCTTCTTAAACAGACGTTGGGAGAACATCAGGGGTTCAATGCAGTCCACCAAAGGTTTTCTTTTAGGGGGGGGGGGAGGGAGGCAGGTGTAAGGGGAGTGACGTCACAAGCACAGGTGTCACAGCGGATGAGGTAACCTTAAACAACTTTTGAGAACTTCACATGAACATGTAGCTATACACAGAGTCTTAGAGACATGGCTCTTCCCCCCAGCTAGAACCAAAGGAGTTAGGAGTGTGTGACAGTGAGAGACAGATAACTCGTGAGCTTAGAATGATAAGGTTCTATCTCCGTTTAGGGCAGTTCAGAGATATTGAGCGTCAAAGTTTTTACATTCCATTATGTTTTGTGAGATGGAACCTTTGTATTTTATTAATTACTAACTCAAAAATGTAAACATTTAAAAAATAACACCACACAGCCATTAATAAACACCTAATGGATCAGATTATGTGAAAAAAACTCAATTTGGACAAAAATGGAGATAGAACCTTATAATTCTAATGTCACAAACAGGGGAAGGCTCTCAGTCAGTCATTGGGTACCAGGATTACCTACAGATACAAGATACTATTGTTAAAGATGGGGGTGGAGGGGGGGTTGCTGGTTATGACTACATACAAGTAAAGACGACTATAAATGCCCTTTACATACAGTTCAACTGGAACATTGAAGACTGATCAAGTTGTGCAACTGTCCCTCAAATTAATTTCCATGTGTAAAATATGCTACTGTAATCATTTCAATTCTCACAGGTTGAAGGAACAGCATCCTATGTCTGTTGTTAAATCTGAGCCGATCTGAATCATTTGAATGTTATGAAGCAAACACACAGAAGGGGTTGTGTTTGGGATGGACATGTACAGATTCATTAGGGCTGGTTTTGGTGCGCATATTTGGGTGTGCATACAGATGGGGGAAAGGCGGAGTTTGCTGGGTTCAGGATGGGACTCACCTACTCTAGGCAGTATTTACAGGTCAGAGGAGCATATACAAATGTACAAGGATCATCCTCTCTCCTAGTGTGTCCAAAAACATAACCAAAGAAATTAAAACCTTTACTCTGTAAAATATGACATTGGCAATAACGCACCAGTCGAAAACAAAACAAAGATTTCTTTAGTGTCATTTGAATTCTGCCATATAATCTTTTAAATCAACCGGGCATCATCTCCAGGCATAACAATAAGCAGTGATAAAATAAAATATATTCCATTGCAACAAATCAAAAAATATTTCAGGTATTAAAATACTGCAAATCAATGCAATAAATATGATTGACTATCTTCAATTTTCATGGCATTTAATTGGATCTCACAGAAGGTACACATATACCAAGGATAGTAGTTCCCTACAATATCTTCAACTACCTATGGGAGAGGAACCACGAAGGAGCAACAAAGATCACAGCTCCTCCAGAGATTTTAGGACCCTGAAATAGTAGGTGGAAAAACAGATGTCCGAAAAGCAAATTTCAGTAGTATATTTTCATATTATTTCATATTTTTCACAGTCTCAGTATAAAACAGTAGGTATTTTAGGTAAGATGTAAGCTTTTGGACTGGGACTTAGGACCGAGATCACTGGGTACTATTACTTTGTTGGAGTTCCACAGGGTAAGTAAGCAATTAACACCAGATGCTTCAAAAAAGAATGGGACAGAGTCTTTTAGACGGAGCTACAGGCTGGATCATGACTAGTACAGTATATGTGTGTGTGTGCGTGTGTGTGTGTGTGTGTTTCTGAAATATCACTTCACATAGCATTATCGCATAACCGTTTTCACCAGTAGGGGGAGACGTTACCTAACTCTTAGAGCCACAATTGTATTTTCTATCCAATCGATTGGTTTCCTGGTTCTGTGTGCGCATGTGTCAGCATGTGTGTGTATGTGTTATGTATTCAGTAGGATAATGTAGAGTTGGCCCAATCGAGCTGACCCCTCTTGCTCCCCTGTTGCACCCTGGGAACTCTGGCTTCCTCCTCTTCCTCTTCCTCACTGTCGTCCGACTCGGCGCTGGTGATGTCGTCTTCGTCCTCCTCTTCGTCTTCCTCCTCCTCTTCCTCACTGGCCTCTTCTTCCTCAGAGGCTTGAGGCTCCTTGAAGTTCTGAATCAGAAAGATGAGAGGTGTCTTACGACAGAGTAGTACAACCTACAGTGTTCCACATCTCCAATCCTGTATCCTCTCTCTCTTTTACTTCCACCGCTCTCTCTCTCTCTTCTCCTTCCCTTAACTGGCCGTCTCTCTCAATTCCATCCAATGAATCAAAATCTAACTCCTCAGTCCCTCTTACTTCCTCCCATAATAGTCAACACTGTTCTCTATCCAGACACTCTATCCAGACCCTGGCCCTACAGTATCTCTTCGATACCTCCTACCCTCTCATACATACTGTACTGTACTCGCTCTATCCCACCCCTCCTGTCGCTCTCTCTGACCTCCATAGGGTTGACTGTGATGGTGAGAGCCGAGTCGTCCCAGTCCAGCTCTCTCTCCTTTGCAGTGTCGGAGCTCTTTCCTTCCTGTTGGTGGGTCAGGTGGATGCGGTAGATGTCTAGCACCACCACCACCACTAGGGCGGCGATACAGATCACTATCACCACTGTGGCAGCACTGGGGACGCCTGGGGAGAGAGGAAGAGGAGCAGGAACAGTTAGACCGAGGCAGGAACAGGCACGCAGGTACGCATGCAGGCACACACACATACTGTACACGCGCAAGCACGAACACACACACACACACACACACACACACACACACAGAGATCTGTGCCCTCTTGCAATATCATCAAACACATTGCACTTGCTGTATCCGGCAGACAATGTATGTGTGCGTGTTCTATTAGTGTGTGAATGCATTTACAGAGGGCCCTCTTTTCATGAATAATTCAATTCAATCTGTTCTTTACGTCTGTGAAGGAAAGACATCTTCAGACCAAATCCTTGGCCCTGAAACTCACAGAGGCTACAAGAGACCCTCAGATGCACTCTCAAAGAATCTGACATGCAGTGATGTGTGTGTGTGTGTGTGTGTGTGTGTGTGTGTGTGTGTGTGTGTGTGTGATGCACTCACTTTTCACACACTACTTGTGGGTCGAAACAGTGAGGTTGTCCCTGGGAAAATATTGTGAAAGATGGGGGTGGAGGGGGGGGGGTTCTGTTTATGACCACAGAAAAGGAAAGATAGAAATGCCCTTTACCTAGGAGGAGTTTTTAAACATTGAAGACTGTTCAAGTTGTGCAACTGCCCCCAGAATTAGTGTCCATGTGTCAAAGATGCTAGTGTAATCATTGAGTTAATTTAGTATGCTGTCTCCCATCACAAGATGATGAATGTCCTGTTCTCTTTACCCCTCTCTCACTCTCTGTTTCTCTGGCTGCGTACTGTAACCATATTCCTCTTAAGCTAATGGTCTATCTCCTTCCCTAACTCTCTCACTCACACACACACACACACACACACACACACACACACACACACACACACACACACACACACACACACACTCTCTAACAGCAGTAGCCATAGAGCTCTCCAGGACACTAAGCTGACCCATTTGAGTTGGATGAATAATTAAGGTAGAGCATTCATTGGGATCTGATGTACTAGATTAGGATCTGGAGGCCCATTTTCACCATGCTCTCTTTAACATAGATTTTAGCTGTGATAGTGGTTCACATTGATTCTAAGGACCCAGTGTATCTGCTGGGCTAACTCACAGGTGAGCAGGACATGTTTTGGTGCTTGGTAACTTTGAAACTTGAAATGAATCATGACCTAGAATACTTCAATATTAGTTCTGCCTTTACAGCGGCAATCTGGGACTGGCATTTGAGGACTTTTAAATTATTTATATACTGTATAGCCATTGATTATTGAAGAATGTAACTTGAGTCCCATTCACACCTAGGAATTTAGTGGGTTATTGCTGGAGAGGGTTGGGTGTGAATGGGTCTACCCACTAAAATCCTCTCCAGCAATTGCCGAGCTACGAACCTATTAGAAAGCTGACTCATTTAGTGGGCCAACCCACTCAATCTCAAGCCCTTTTAAAATGGGTCACTGATTGGTTAAAATAGCAAGCCTTCACAAAATATGTGAGGAATGGTTGATTTTGCTTTGGATATCTTCATTCTCTGAGCAACAATACAAACATACGAAATTACATCTTAACTAGACCTAACACTATAGCCTAGACCTAGCCTAACACTATAGCCTCTAGTTTAAAAACAAGTGTACATTAAACATGTTGTCCCACTCAAATGATGTAGCCCCCCTCTATAAAAGGAGTTGGATGGTGAATTATTTGCTATTAGGATACTATCATACTAACTCTTTTGATATAACACCTGCCAGAAGATATTTGGTTACAAATGCAACTGGCTATACCTAGGTTACCCAACTCTGGTTTCCATATTGATACAGTTTCTGTATTAAATGATGCTGCATAACAGCCTTCACTCACAAAATATTCCCAAGTGCATTAGCTATTAGAGAATTTCTATGGCCGAATTTTCCCCATCGTATTGTCCGAATTGGGATAATCTGTGTAATTTTATAAAGTCTGCATCTGTATGAGATACACATCGCTTACACATTTTCATTTATAAATCACTTACACATTTCATATTATGCCTCAATTATGATTTTGAAAGGCTACTGGTAAGTGAGACAATTCAAACTGGCTGGACCAGTGTGGTTGATTGATTTTACACGACAGTAAAGCACAAACCGTGCTGTTGTCCAATGCCATTCATTCTATTCTAATGCCATTCTCTAGGTCTAGGGAGTCCACCCACTGGTCGTAGAACGTGCGAAAACGGGGTTTTGCCAGGGTTGCGCTACTTAATCACCATTAAAAATACATTTTTGGAAGATATTATCTTACATGTGTCAACATACATGTCCATATGTATTATAGTTTTAGCTCTGTGTACTTGTTTTCGATGTACTTATTGTTTTAAGAATGTAATTTCAATGTTACCGTTGCTACTCACTAGCACTTTCCACGGCTCTGACCAATAGTAATCATTTTAATGGACGTGTCACCGGTATCTAAGGCATCTTGACTTCCTATTGGTCTACCCGCAAGTCTCCACTCATTGGAGGATTTTTTTTCCTGTGGTAAATGTAAGGAGACACTTGACAGAGCTTCATCATTATTGACATCTGATCGTCTTCGCGGTAGGTTTTCTGTTCAATTCAACTTGTTTTCTATCTAAAAATATAATAGCTACATGTTTGTCTTGTATCCAGCGGCTTTTGATTAGAAATATAGTCTGATTCTCTAACAATCTTACCGAATTATTATATATATGTTTTGTTGTTGTCATCCTTATAGCTACATTTCTCAAAAACTACGAACTGGCTAGCTAGAGTTGACTAGTAACTTCAGTCATGTGGATGTTGAGCTCTGTTTCAATGTTGGGTGAATTGATTTGGAACGGTGAAGAGGTTATTACATTACCGGCGCTCTCAGAGCGAATTTACGAACGCAGCTGTGATATTCTGACGTGTAGCAAGAATACATACTGTATATGAATGATGAGCCACACACTGGATATCAACTTGACTCTTTAGTTATTAGACGTGCTCGCATTACAGCATATGCATTGACTACCTCTAGACTCCGCGGGACGGAGTCTTGACTGTGTATCGTGTCTACCACCAGGTGGCAGTAGGTGGTCTAAACATTACAGCAGACATTGACTCTTCCCGTTCTGCTTTCGGCGCCAAAGAAGTTTACCTCAGAAGCCTCGAGACAGCGGAGACACACGACAGAGACGCAAGGAGAAAAGGTTAATATACATTATTATGTCTTAAACAGGCTAATATGCTACATTATTATGTCTTAAACAGGCTAATATGCTACATTAGTATGTATTAAACAGGCTAATATGCTACATTATTATGTCTTAAACAGGCTAATATGCTACATTAGTATGTCTTAAACAGGCTAATATGCTACATTAGTACGTCTTAAACAGGCTAATATGCTACATTAGTATGTCTTAAACAGGCTAATATGCTACATTAGTATGTCTTAAACAGGCTAATATGCTACATTAGTATGTCTTAAACAGGCTAATATGCTACATTAGTATGTCTTAAACAGGCTAATATGCTACATTAGTACGTCTTAAACAGGCTAATATGCTACATTAGTATGTCTTAAACAGGCTAATATGCTACTGTAACCAGGGAGTAGCTAAAGGACTGTAGAATTTAGGAAGGGCTGGTTATCTAACTAACTCGGAGCTAAATCGGCAGTGTAGGAGGATACAGGCAGGGGGCGCCAGCAACCCTTTAGACTAGCAGTACTAGCATTAGCATTAGCATTAGAATTAGCATTAGCTAACGGACAACTAAACACACAGTAATGTAGCAAAGATGAACAAACACATTTATTTAGACAAATGATATATACATCCCCGTATATACTCCCTCCCAGCCGGCCACACACACACTCAATCACTCACTCACACGCAGTACCTGGCCTGAAAAAGGCTTAGAGTCCCGGACTGAAAGGAGCGCGTTGAGGCCTGGTTGGAGCTCGCATGTGCTTCGAGGAAGGCAGCAGACAAAGGGGGGGGGTGACGTAGCAACTCGAAGGGAAAGGGGCTTCTTCGTAGTCCACGACGAGGTGTGAATGGCTCAGGTCCGGTGGTCCACGGTCGGTCGCAATCCACCTCGTGAAGGCGACGGCTTTGTCCAGCTTGGGTCTCGCTTGGTCCAACGTTAGCAGCCGGCGGCTGGCAAGGCTGGCTAACGGGGACACAGCTAAACTGGGCTAGCGCTGCCAACTCAACGAACTCCGAACTCCCGCGGTGCTGCGGGTAGCCCGTGATTCACTACTAACAGTCAATGCCAAAGGCAGGTCTCCTCCGACACTCAGAGTCTCCCGTTCTCCTTGTGGACTGTTGAGAGATGTTGAATTGCTGCTGTAAGGTTTGCCCTCTGTCACAGTGGTAAACTCAATAATCACTCTTCAGGTCTTCAGCTTCAGCACGGTGTGCGTTTTACTGACTCCGCCATCTTAGATCGACTTCTCGTTTTCTCTGCTTCTTCTCACTCTCGTTACTCTCATCACTCTGACCACTTCCGTCGCTATATATACACCAACCGAACATACATCCGGTCACGTACGCCAATCATACATCCGGTCACGTACGCCACTCAAAACCACGCCCACTAAACTGGCGCTTACACAATACTAAACAAATCTAAGACAGAACTTATACAATTACAATAACAATACATACACCTTCATGAAAACGTACATGAACAGTATGGAAAATAATAAAGGAAATAACAGGGGCAAAATAGGGCTGATTCGGGGAAACTAACTGGCTCTAAATTGTGGGCCTTCATAACAGCCGCCCCATGAAACCCTCGGTTTCATTTAACTATGGAAGGCACACTGGCTAGGCTGCTCTAGCAGCGTGAGGTATGAGGTGATAGTGTCCTTTGTAATTTGAGGGAGTTTCTCCGCGGCAGAACGGACATGCCGGTGTCGTCCATGAACCTCTGCGGGGTCTTGATGACCCGCGAGGACCGGGCGCTGACCACCGGCATGATGAAGTGCTTTATGTGTTTGGCGAACTTCGATTTGCCCGGCTGGGCGTCGAGGGAGTCCGACGTCATGTCTTCGTCGTCCACGGTGTCCTCTTTCACGTCCTGCAATAACAGTTGTTGAGTCAGGTCCATTTCCACCTGCTTCGACAACGTTTTAGGCCGGGATCTGGGTCTTTTCGACCCGAGGAATTTAAGGCTTGAGGTGGGGACCTGTTTTATGTTTTCGCTAACATCGTCTTCGACGCCGTCCGGACTTGCCCCGCCTTCGGGCGATATAGCCTGACGTCTTAACCTTTCCTCTCCCGGTTTCTGCTTCTGTTTGCACCACTTTCCTTGTAAGTTCCTTCGCCTTTTCTTGCCGTGTTTGAACGGACTTTTACGGATGCGTGGTTTCGTGTCTTCGGCTACGGGGTCGTCCAACAACACCACAACTCCGCTGCTCTCCGTTGGCTCCGCCTCTAGCTCCGGCTCTGGCTCCTCCTCCTTCACCTTCAGTTGGGTGTAGGCCATGGCCACAGGTGCAGGCAGAGCTAGCTCCAACTCAGCGGTCAGCGGAGTATCGTCCGGCTCTGGCACCGCCGGCGTCTTCCTCCTTTGAGCTGACCTCTTCCTCACCGACAAGCTAGTAGATCTTTTCCTCCTCGGTTTAGACAAAGGGCTGGTAGATCTTCTCCTGCTGGGTTTCGAGACAGGGCTGGTAGATGTTCTCTTCACGCCCTGGACTTCGATACGCACTGTCTTTGCTTTAAGGAGGTCTATGGCGTAGACGTCCTCCTTTGACCGTACGTAGAGCTTCTCATTCTTGTAGGGCGCAACGTCTAGCGTCCACAGCTTCTGGACGTTGTCTAGTATCGCCGCATTCATGGAGTCCACACTGGTGGGAAGGCAGTTGATGGTCTGCACTTCTTCGGTTCGGACATGGAGGGATGACGTAGCTCTCCCGTCTCTATCTCTCCACTCGGTAGCGCCTTGGAGGGCCCACCCAAGCGCAGTCTTAACAGCCATCGGGCAGCCTCGTGGTCCTCTCAGCGGAGGACGGAGCGACACGATCAGTGCAGCGTTGTCTGAGCCGATGAGAAGGGTTGGCTCCGCTCCTTCTATCGGATGTAGGTCTACTCGCCGTAGGTGGGAATATCTTGCGCGTAATCTCTCCAGGGGGTAGTCGTAGCGGGAGAGCGCTAGCTGGTCTGCGGTGAAGACATTCTTAAGCCGATATCTGTCCGACGGCCGCCCCGCCGGGGAGATAGAGAAGTTTATTCTCGCCCCGGTGACCTCTTTACGGTCGCGACGTATCGTGCGCAGAGTCAGCTTCTCCTCAGTCCCTTGGAGCCCCAACTGGCGCACTGCCTCCTGGAGAAGGATGGTCCGTTCCGACCCGTCGTCTAGAACGGCGTACGTGTCGTACACAGCGTTGTTGTGGTGAAGTCGGACCTTCACCACCTTCAGTAGGACCTTGGAGCCGCTGCTCTGGGTTGGGTCTAGGTAGTAGACAGGGGTTTCCTCTTCCGGTGCGCGACCGGACCTAGGGCTTCTGGTGCCCTCCGTGGACCTGGCGAGGGAGACCTCGTGTAGGATGTTGAGGTGGACCTCCTCACAGCGGTTGCACTTTCTCCTCAAGGTGCAGTTCTTAGCCAGATGGTCGCGCCCACAGTTCCAGCACCTCTTGTTCTCCTCGAGCCACCTCTGCTTGGCCTCGGTACTCAGGTTGTTGAAGTCACTGCACTCATTGAACCAGTGCTCGCTGGTGCAGTACGGGCATGGCGGTGGACCTCTCCGTCCCTTTTGAGGGGGTTGAGAGGAATCCTTTCCCTCAGGTCGGGCTTTCCTCTCTCTCCGAGGCTCCTCCTCCGTGTGCAGCACTCCTACTGGGCGTCCTCTGTTCGAGCTCGGCCTGTCCCAGCGGTCTCCCTTCTCCCTCTCCTTCTTCGGCTCAGCGTAACCCATGGCGTCTACGTTGGTGTCATGCACTTCCTCCAGTAGGAACTCCGCGAAGGCAGCCATGCTCAGACCCAACTTCCCGGGGTTACGAACGCGCTGCTGTCGCCGGAACCTCTCCTGCCGGAAGCGTGGGATCTTGCGGAGCAGCCGCTCTACGTTGGAGGTGCTGTTGATCTCGCTGGCGCCAGCTGGGCCCTGCGTCTTCAGCATTCCAACCAAGGTGTGCACGCGGAGCGCGAAGTCATCTAGCGCCCGTTCATCCTTGATGGGGGCCTGCTGTTCGAGGGCTTGCAGTTCAGCAAGGGCGTGGTTCCAGGGACGACCGTAGCGGGCATCCAAGTCGGCGAGCGCTCTGGTGTAAGGTGTCGGTGCGGAGGCATGGGCCAGAACCATGTTGTGGGCTCTGGGGTTCCTCACATGCTGAAGGAGAATCGCATATTTGTAGGACTCTGAGCAGGAGTCGTCCAAGAGCGTGTCTAGGCAGATGCGTAGTTCCACATACTGGCTCCTGTCCTCGTCCTTGAAGAAGGGGAACTTGGGTCCCTCCACCTGGGGAAACATCCTGTAGTGGATGATCGGGGCTGGAGTGACGGTCTGGGTGTCCGGCCTGCATGCCTTTTGGTTCACTGGAGGACCTAGGGGTGTGCTACGCTCTTGGGGAATGGCTCCCCTCCCGGGCAGCGACGCTGGCTCCCTCTGGGCCGCGTAGCGGTCGGGTCCCTGGTCCTCTTCCTTCAAGGTGGTCAGCTGGGCCTGTAGTTGGACAGTCATGGCGGGGGTCATGGAGCCATCGGCGGGGGGTTCAGGAGATGGCACTCGAGAGGGCCGTGCGGATGATGCTCTGGAGCTACGGGCCGACGGAGCTCTGCTGATGCACACGTCGCGCATGGTCTGCATCATTGCCTCCATCTTCTCCGCGTGCAGTTGCTCTCTCTCCATCTGCCTTTCCGCCGCGCGTTCCGCCCCCTCCATCTGGAGGCGCTCGCGCTCGAAATGGATGCGTTCCCTCTCTAACGCCTCCTGGCGCTGTCTCTCCGCCGCACGTTCCGCTCCTTCCATCTGGAGGCGTTCACGCTCGAACTGGAGGCGTTCCCGCTCTAACGCCATCTCGGCCTGGTGGCGCATACATTCTGACAGCGCGGCACTACTCCCTCTGGAGTGCATGCTATCCGCCCCAGAGGCAGAACTGCCCACGGAAACCCTGGACCGGGAGGAAGCCACTGAACGGCAGGAGCTAGGTCTCGAGCGCGCCGTACTGGGAGGCAGATCGTTAAGGCTGAGGCCCTCCCTCTTCCGCCCGCAGGCGCTGTCAGACCGGGCCTCTCCTTCCTGCTCTTCCGTTTCTACGGCAAAACCCTGCTGTTCTGCCATCTCATCCTCAGGCTGGTGCTCTTTGATGTCTGTCTCGTCTGGTTGGCTGCGCTCAGCCATGCTATCACTACACAACCTATCCGGCTCGAAGGACCAATTGTAACCAGGGAGTAGCTAAAGGACTGTAGAATTTAGGAAGGGCTGGTTATCTAACTAACTCGGAGCTAAATCGGCAGTGTAGGAGGATACAGGCAGGGGGCGCCAGCAACCCTTTAGACTAGCAGTACTAGCATTAGCATTAGCATTAGAATTAGCATTAGCTAACGGACAACTAAACACACAGTAATGTAGCAAAGATGAACAAACACATTTATTTAGACAAATGATATATACATCCCCGTATATACTCCCTCCCAGCCGGCCACACACACACTCAATCACTCACTCACACGCAGTACCTGGCCTGAAAAAGGCTTAGAGTCCCGGACTGAAAGGAGCGCGTTGAGGCCTGGTTGGAGCTCGCATGTGCTTCGAGGAAGGCAGCAGACAAAGGGGGGGGGGTGACGTAGCAACTCGAAGGGAAAGGGGCTTCTTCGTAGTCCACGACGAGGTGTGAATGGCTCAGGTCCGGTGGTCCACGGTCGGTCGCAATCCACCTCGTGAAGGCGACGGCTTTGTCCAGCTTGGGTCTCGCTTGGTCCAACGTTAGCAGCCGGCGGCTGGCAAGGCTGGCTAACGGGGACACAGCTAAACTGGGCTAGCGCTGCCAACTCAACGAACTCCGAACTCCCGCGGTGCTGCGGGTAGTCCGTGATTCACTACTAACAGTCAATGCCAAAGGCAGGTCTCCTCCGACACTCAGAGTCTCCCGTTCTCCTTGTGGACTGTTGAGAGATGTTGAATTGCTGCTGTAAGGTTTGCCCTCTGTCACAGTGGTAAACTCAATAATCACTCTTCAGGTCTTCAGCTTCAGCACGGTGTGCGTTTTACTGACTCCGCCATCTTAGATCGACTTCTCGTTTTCTCTGCTTCTTCTCACTCTCGTTACTCTCATCACTCTGACCACTTCCGTCGCTATATATACACCAACCGAACATACATCCGGTCACGTACGCCAATCATACATCCGGTCACGTACGCCACTCAAAACCACGCCCACTAAACTGGCGCTTACACAATACTAAACAAATCTAAGACAGAACTTATACAATTACAATAACAATACATACACCTTCATGAAAACGTACATGAACAGTATGGAAAATAATAAAGGAAATAACAGGGGCAAAATAGGGCTGATTCGGGGAAACTAACTGGCTCTAAATTGTGGGCCTTCATAACAGCTACATAAGTATGTATTAAACAGGCTAATATGCTACATTAGTATGTCTTAAACAGGCTAATATGCTACATTAGTATGTCTTAAACAGGGTAATATGCTACATTATTATGTCTTAAACAGGCTAATATGCTACATTATTATGTCTTAAACAGGCTAATATGCTACATTAGTATGTCTTAAACAGGCTAATATGCTACATTAGTATGTATTAAACAGGCTAATATGCTACATTATTATGTATTAAACAGGCTAATATGCTACATTAGTATGTATTAAACAGGCTAATATGCTATAGTTATTATACATTATTATGTATTAAACAGGCTAATATGCTTGTCGACGGTTGACAGCACACAGCTAACTACTAGCTAATGTATCTACTACATACCAACGGTAAACTGCTGGTAAAAACACAAATAACGCCTAATATAAATGACAACTAGTAGTTTAGCCAGGTCCTAGCATGAATTATTTGTTCTCATGACAACTGATGTATAGATGATTCACTTACTTAGACAAATGTAGGCTACTTTTTGTAAGTTGTGGATAAAGGCGTCTGCTACATGTCTAACATGTGATGTCATGTACTTTTCTAACACAGAACAGTGGAAGAGCAACAGAGCGACGGAGCCTATAGGTAACATGAGTTCAGAGGTGAGTGGTCGCTAGCTACAAGGCAGGTCAGCCAGCTACAGGGTTAGAGGGCTACAGGTAGGCAGGCCAGCCAGCCAGGTTATGTCAGGTAGAATGTTAGTTTACACCTATGCTGGAGGCTGACACACCTTCTCCCCGCTAGCAGGACGTGTTTCAAGACGTGCGGAGACATTTCTCCATGGTGGAGTGGGCCCGCCTGGCAGAAGGGGAGAAGATCCGCTACAAGAGCATGAAGCGGAACCACCTGGCCCTGCAGGCTCTAGGTGACTGCTGCTGGGGAGACAGGGCTGTGTGGATGGCATGGATATATATATATATATTATACAGGGCTGTGTGGATGGCATGAAGATATATATATCATTAATTTATTTATAATTATCTATTTTATACAAATGTTTTTATTATCAAGTACATTAATAGTGTAATCTAGTTCTCAGTCTCCTCATAGCCACAGTGAAAGCCAAACTGGTGCACTCTGTCATATAATATTTTGTGTGTGTGTGTGTGTGTGTGTGTGTGTGTCGCAGGGGTCCCCTCCACCGTACCTGCATTTATGCAGCGGCGCAGGGGCCATATGCCCCCCCCTCCTGCACCCAGAGACTCTGAGGAGGAGGAGGAGGAGTGGACGCCGGCCCTGGAGAGACGCCCCCCAGGTAGAGCTGGAGGAGAGGAGGAGGAGGAGGAGAGGAGGAGGAGGAGAGGAGGAGGAGGAGGAGAGGAGGAGGAGGAGGAGAGGAGGGTGTCAGAAGCAGTCTGTCCAACTCCCACACTGGTCATCCTGCTGGTGGGAGGAGGAGAGGAGGAGAGAGTTGGTGTTCCAATGAAGCACATTGTGTTGCATTTGTGTATAACATGTGCTGATTGATTGATTGATTGATAGGGATGTGTAACATTTATAACGTCTCTGTGATTGGTTCCCCCAGCACCCCGGAGCTTCCACCCTCCAGCCCGGAGACCAGCAGGGAGACCAGCTGCGTCTCAGGGAGCCCCTCAGCCAGACTCACCTGCTGCACCGACAGTACAGGTGAGCAGAGTGATTCATACAGCTCATCATGGTGGGGGGGGGGGGGTGAGATACAGGTGACTGTGAGATCTGGCTCATCATGTCTTCTGCCCCCACAGCCCCCCCCCTCTGGTCCTCAGGCCCCCCCCAGCGTGGAGGAGGTGGGGTCTAGTGTGGTGAGGGAACCCCCGCAGCCATGCCTGGAGGAGGAAGCGACTGCAGAGGAGCTGGCCTTCCTCTGGGACGGCCTCCCTGCTCAGAGGCAGGCTGGAGAGACACCCAGCACCAGTGGAGGGAGGACAGGGGGGTCCCAGCAGACTGGAGAGGCGAGGGAACACCCCCAGCCATGCCTAGAGGAGGAAGCGACTGCAGAGGAGCTGGCCTTCCTCTGGGACGGCCTCCCTGCTCAGAGGCAGGCTGGAGAGACCCCCAGCACCAGTGGAGGGAGGACAGGGGGGTCCCAGCAGACTGGAGAGGCGAGGGAACACCCCCAGCCATGCCTAGAGGAGGAAGCGACTGCAGAGGAGCTGGCCTTCCTCTGGGACGGCCTCCCTGCTCAGAGGCAGGCTGGAGAGACCCCCAGCGGGAGGGGTCACACTACGGGACGTATAACGCTGGCTATGAATGTGGTAGAAACACAAGGTTTTCATATTTCTGTTCCTTAGGTCTACACGGTCATTTGAAGCCTAACCCCAGCCCTCTACGACCCCGGGAAGTCATGTTAAACTGAAGTTACAGACGACAGATCTGTCAAAAAAAAAAAGTTAAAAAAATGCTTTCACCTAAGCTTTCATCTAAAAAGAAAGTAAAAAAAAAAAAAAATGAAAAAAAAACGTCTAAGTCCCCGTGCCACCTAGCTAGGTTAGCTTAGGTCTCCCTGGCTCGGTTAAAGGACTTTAGCTCAGCAAGCGTAGGTGTCACAGAAACACCATATTTCATATTTAAGTTCATTAGGTCCACACGGTCATTTTAAGCCTAACCCCAGCCCTCTACGACCCCGGGACGTGACGCTATTGAGCCCCCCGCAGATTCGTCACATGCTAACCGCGGATTACACTACGGGACGTATAACTTTGGCTATGAAGGGGGTAGAGACACGCGGTTTTCATATTTCTGTTCCTTAGGTCTACGCGGTCATTTTAAGCCTAACCCCAGGCCTCTACGACCCCGGGACGTGATGTTATTAAGCTTCCTGCACGTTTAGGCCATGCTAGCCCTCACCGGGGGCTTACCCCTTTTTGGATACAGCGTGATCTCACGATCATAAAAGCCAATGGGGCAGGGAACAAAAAAAAAAAAATGTGATAAAAAAAAAAAAAAAAAAAAAAAAAAACGATAGGGTGAAGATAGTGGATGCACGCATTTAACATCTCTCTCTATGACCTGAGGTCACAAGGGTGCGGAATAACCAGCAGTGACATCTGACTTCCTGGGCATATGTGAATGTGAATGGTCATGTTAATGAGCTGTATGTTAATGAGCTGTGTGTGTATGTTAATGAGCTGTATGTTAATGAGCTTCATGCTAATGAGCTGTATGTTAATGAGATGTATGTTAATGAGCTGTGTGTGTATGTTAATGAGCTGTATGTTAATGAGCTTCATGCTAATGAGCTGTATGTTAATGAGATGTGTGTATGTTAATGAGCTGTATGTTAATGAGCTTCATGCTAATTAGCTGTATGTTAATGAGATGTATGTTAATTAGCTGTGTGTGTATGTTAATGAGCTGTATGTTAATGAGCTTCATGCTAATGAGATTCATGCTAATGAGCTGTATGTTAATGAGCTGTGTAAAAGTGGGAGGAGCTTAAATCAAAGTGGGCGGAGCTTAAGTCAAAGTGGGCGGAGCTTAAATCAAAGTGGGAGGAACTTAAATCAAAGTGGGAGGAGCTTAAGTCAAAGTGGGCGGAGCTTAAGTCAAAGTGGGAGGAGCTTAAGTCAAAGTGGGAGGAGCTTAAGTCAAAGTGGGCGGAGCTTAAGTCAAAGTGGGAGGAGCTTAAGTCAAAGTGGGCGGAGCTTAAGTCAAAGTGGGAGGAGCTTAAGTCAAAGTGGGCAGAGCTTAAGTCAAAGTGGGCGGAGCTTAAATCAAAGTGGGCGGAGCTTAAATCAAAGTGGGAGGAGCTTAAGTCAAAGTGGGCGGAGCTTAAATCAAAGTGGGAGGAGCTTAAATCAAAGTGGGAGGAGCTTAAACCAAAGTGGGCGGAGCTTAAATCAAAGTGGGAGGAGCTTAAGTCAAAGTGGGCGGAGCTTAAATCAAAGTGGGAGGAGCTTAAGTCAAAGTGGGCGGAGCTTAAATCAAAGTGGGAGGAGCTTAAGTCAAAGTGGGCGGAGCTTAAATCAAAGTGGGAGGAGCTTAAGTCAAAGTGGGCGGAGCTTAAATCAAAGTGGGAGGAGCTTAAATCAAAGTGGGAGGAGCTTAAATCAAAGTGGGAGGAGCTTACGTCAAAGTGGGCGGAGCTTAAATCAAAGTGGGAGGAGCTTAAATCAAAGTGGGAGGAGCTTAAGTCAAAGTGGGCGGAGCTTTAATCAAAGTGGGAGGAGCTTAAGTCAAAGTGGGCGGAGCTTAAGTCAAAGTGGGAGGAGCTTAAGTCAAAGTGGGAGGAGCTTAAGTCAAAGTGGGAGGAGCTTAAGTCAAAGTGGGAGGAGCTTAAGTCAAAGTGGGCGGAGCTTAAGCCAAAGTGGGAGGAGCTTAAGCCAAAGTGGGCGGAGCTTAAATCAAAGTGGGAGGAGCTTAAATCAAAGTGGGAGGAGCTTAAATCAAAGTGGGCGGAGCTTACGTCAAAGTGGGCGGAGCTTAAATCAAAGTGGGAGGAGCTTAAGTCAAAGTGGGCGGAGCTTAAGTCAAAGTGGGAGGAGCTTAAATCAAAGTGGGAGGAGCTTAAATCAAAGTGGGAGGAGCTTAAATCAAAGTGGGAGGAGCTTAAATCAAAGTGGGAGGAGCTTACGTCAAAGTGGGCGGAGCTTAAATCAAAGTGGGAGGAGCTTAAGTCAAAGTGGGCGGAGCTTAAGTCAAAGTGGGAGGAGCTTAAATCAAAGTGGGAGGAGCTTAAATCAAAGTGGGAGGAGCTTAAGTCAAAGTGGGCGGAGCTTAAATCAAAGTGGGAGGAGCTTAAGTCAAAGTGGGCGGAGCTTAAATCAAAGTGGGAGGAGCTTAAGTCAAAGTGGGCGGAGCTTAAATCAAAGTGGGAGGAGCTTAAATCAAAGACAGAGGAGCTTAAATCAAAGTGGGAGGAGCTTAAGTCAAAGTGGGCGGAGCTTACGTCAAAGTGGGCGGAGCTTAAATCAAAGTGGGAGGAGCTTAAATCAAAGTGGGAGGAGCTTAAGTCAAAGTGGGCGGAGCTTTAATCAAAGTGGGAGGAGCTTAAGTCAAAGTGGGCGGAGCTTAAGTCAAAGTGGGAGGAGCTTAAGTCAAAGTGGGAGGAGCTTAAGTCAAAGTGGGAGGAGCTTAAGTCAAAGTGGGAGGAGCTTAAGTCAAAGTGGGCGGAGCTTAAGCCAAAGTGGGAGGAGCTTAAGCCAAAGTGGGCGGAGCTTAAATCAAAGTGGGAGGAGCTTAAATCAAAGTGGGAGGAGCTTAAATCAAAGTGGGAGGAGCTTACGTCAAAGTGGGCGGAGCTTAAATCAAAGTGGGAGGAGCTTAAGTCAAAGTGGGCGGAGCTTAAGTCAAAGTGGGAGGAGCTTAAATCAAAGTGGGAGGAGCTTAAGTCAAAGTGGGAGGAGCTTAAGTCAAAGTGGGCGGAGCTTAAGCCAAAGTGGGAGGAGCTTAAATCAAAGTGGGAGGAGCTTAAATCAAAGTGGGAGGAGCTTAAGTCAAAGTGGGAGGAGCTTAAATTAAAGTGGGAGGAGCTTAAGTCAAAGTGGGAGGAGCTTAAGTCAAAGTGGGAGGAGCTTAAGTCAAAGTGGGAGGAGCTTAAGTCAAAGTGGGCGGAGCTTAAGCCAAAGTGGGAGGAGCTTAAGCCAAAGTGGGAGGAGCTTAAATTAAAGTGGGAGGAGCTTAAGTCAAAGTGGGAGGAGCTTAAGTCAAAGTGGGAGGAGCTTAAATCAAAGTGGGAGGAGCTTAAGTCAAAGTGGGAGGAGCTTAAGTCAAAGTGGGAGGAGCTTAAGTCAAAGTGGGAGGAGCTTAAGTCAAAGTGGGCGGAGCTTAAGTCAAAGTGGGAGGAGCTTAAGTCAAAGTGGGAGGAGCTTAAGTCAAAGTGGGAGGAGCTTAAGTCAAAGTGGGCGGAGCTTAAGCCAAAGTGGGAGGAGCTTAAGCCAAAGTGGGCGGAGCTTAAATCAAAGTGGGAGGAGCTTAAATCAAAGTGGGAGGAGCTTAAATCAAAGTGGGAGGAGCTTAAATCAAAGTGGGCGGAGCTTAAATCAAAGTGGGAGGAGCTTACGTCAAAGTGGGCGGAGCTTAAATCAAAGTGGGAGGAGCTTAAGTCAAAGTGGGCGGAGCTTAAGTCAAAGTGGGAGGAGCTTAAATCAAAGTGGGAGGAGCTTAAGTCAAAGTGGGAGGAGCTTAAGTCAAAGTGGGCGGAGCTTAAGCCAAAGTGGGAGGAGCTTAAATCAAAGTGGGAGGAGCTTAAATCAAAGTGGGAGGAGCTTAAGTCAAAGTGGGAGGAGCTTAAATTAAAGTGGGAGGAGCTTAAGTCAAAGTGGGAGGAGCTTAAGTCAAAGTGGGAGGAGCTTAAGTCAAAGTGGGCGGAGCTTAAGTCAAAGTGGGCGGAGCTTAAGTCAAAGTGGGAGGAGCTTAAATCAAAGTGGGAGGAGCTTAAATCAAAGTGGGAGGAGTGTCCAACTCCCACACTGGTCATCCTGCTGGTGGGAGGAGGAGAGGAGGAGAGAGTTGGTGTTCCAATGAAGCACATTGTGTTGCATTTGTGTATAACATGTGCTGATTGATTGATTGATTGATTGATTGATTGTAGGGATGTGTAACATTTATAACGTCTCTGTGATTGGTTTCCCCAGCACCCCGGAGCTTCCACCCTCCAGCCCGGAGACCAGCAGGGAGACCAGCTGCGTCTCAGGGAGCCCCTCAGCCAGACTCACCTGCTGCACCGACAGTACAGGTGAGCAGAGTGATTCATACAGCTCATCATGGTGGGGGGGGGGGGTGAGATACAGGTGACTGTGAGATCTGGCTCATCATGTCTTCTGCCCCCACAGCCCCCCCCCTCTGGTCCTCAGGCCCCCCCCAGCGTGGAGGAGGTGGGGTCTAGTGTGGTGAGGGAACCCCCGCAGCCATGCCTGGAGGAGGAAGCGACTGCAGAGGAGCTGGCCTTCCTCTGGGACGGCCTCCCTGCTCAGAGGCAGGCTGGAGAGACCCCCAGCACCAGTGGAGGGAGGACAGGGGGGTCCCAGCAGACTGGAGAGGCGAGGGAACACCCCCAGCCATGCCTAGAGGAGGAAGCGACTGCAGAGGAGCTGGCCTTCCTCTGGGACGGCATCCCTGCTCAGAGGCAGGCTGGAGAGACCCCCAGCACCAGTGGAGGGAGGACACGGGGGTCCCAGCAGACTGGAGAGGCGAGGGAACACCCCCAGCCATGCCTAGAGGAGGAAGCGACTGCAGAGGAGCTGGCCTTCCTCTGGGACGGCCTCCCTGCTCAGAGGCAGGCTGGAGAGACCCCCAGCACCAGTGGAGGGAGGACAGGGGGGTCCCAGCAGACTGGAGAGGCGAGGGAACACCCCCAGCCATGCCTGGAGGAGGAAGCGACTGCAGAGGAGCTGGCCTTCCTCTGGGACGGCATCCCTGCTCAGAGGCAGGCTGGAGAGACCCCCAGCACCAGTGGAGGGAGGACAGGGGGGTCCCAGCAGACATTTATTTTATTATACTTTATCTTGGGGTTAAAAAAGATGGGCTGATTTAAAACCTCATCTTTCCCTACACACTTGTACCTTACCTGCTCTAAATATTTCCCCCATGCCTCAAACACCTCTCTATAAAACAGTGACATTCCCTCATACCAGGGGAAGTCATGTTAAAGTGAAGTTAAAACACAACGAGATTGCTAAGCTAACACCGCTAATGCGGAAGTGGCCTGTGGCCTGTGTGTGTGTGTGATGATGAGATGATGATGATGATGATGATGGGGGGTGATAGGAAGGTCGTAGAGACACCATTCAAATGGTTTTAGATTCCCTGTCCTCTGGTCTATCCGGGGGTGTTGGAATTGTTCTCCTAACCCGCGGGGAACCATACGTTATTAACCCCGGGAGGGGTCACACTACGGGACGTATAACGCTGGCTATGAATGTGGTAGAAACACAAGGTTTTCATATTTAAGTTCATTAGGTCTACACGGTCATTTTAAGCCTAACGCCAGCCCTCTACGACTCCGGGAAGTCATGTTAAACTGAAGTTACAGACGACAGATCTGTCAAAAAAAAAAAGTTAAAAAAATGCTTTCACCTAAGCTTTCATCTAAAAAGAAAGTAAAAAAAAAAAAAAATGAAAAAAAAACGTCTAAGTCCCCGTGCCACCTAGCTAGGTTAGCTTAGGTCTCCCTGGCTCGGTTAAAGGACTTTAGCTCAGCAAGCGTAGGTGTCACAGAAACACCATATTTCATATTTAAGTTCATTAGGTCCACACGGTCATTTTAAGCCTAACCCCAGCCCTCTACGACCCCGGGACGTGACGCTATTGAGCCCCCCGCAGATTCGTCACATGCTAACCGCGGATTACACTACGGGACGTATAACTTTGGCTATGAAGGGGGTAGAGACACGCGGTTTTCATATTTCTGTTCCTTAGGTCTACGCGGTCATTTTAAGCCTAACCCCAGGCCTCTACGACCCCGGGACGTGATGTTATTAAGCTTCCTGCACGTTTAGGCCATGCTAGCCCTCACCGGGGGCTTACCCCTTTTTGGATACAGCGTGATCTCACGATCATAAAAGCCTATGGGGCAGGGAACAAAAAATAAAAAATGTGATAAAAAAAAAAAAAAAAACGTTAGGGTGAAGATAGTGGATGCACGCGTTTAACATCTCTCTCTATGACCTGAGGTCACAAGGGTGTGGAATAACCAGCAGTGACATCTGACTTCCTGGGCATATGTGAATGTGAATGTGAATGGTCATGTTAATGAGCTGTATGTTAATGAGCTGTGTGTGTATGTTAATGAGCTGTATGTTAATGAGCTGTATGTTAATGAGCTTCATGCTAATGAGCTGTATGTTAATGAGATGTATGTTAATGAGCTGTGTGTGTATGTTAATGAGCTGTATGTTAATGAGCTTCATGCTAATTAGCTGTATGTTAATGAGATGTATGTTAATTAGCTGTGTGTGTATGTTAATGAGCTGTATGCTAATGAGATTCATGCTAATGAGATTCATGCTAATGAGCTGTATGTTAATGAGCTGTATGTTAATGAGCTGTGTGTGTATGTTAATGAGCTGTATGTTAATGAGCTTCATGCTAATGAGCTGTATGTTAATGAGATGTATGTTAATGAGCTGTGTGTGTATGTTAATGAGCTGTATGTTAATGAGCTTCATGCTAATGAGCTGTATGTTAATGAGATGTGTGTATGTTAATGAGCTGTATGTTAATGAGCTTCATGCTAATTAGCTGTATGTTAATGAGATGTATGTTAATTAGCTGTGTGTGTATGTTAATGAGCTGTATGTTAATGAGCTTCATGCTAATGAGATTCATGCTAATGAGCTGTATGTTAATGAGCTGTGTAAAAGTGGGAGGAGCTTAAATCAAAGTGGGAGGAGCTTACGTCAAAGTGGGCGGAGCTTTAATCAAAGTGGGAGGAGCTTAAGTCAAAGTGGGCGGAGCTTAAGTCAAAGTGGGAGGAGCTTAAGTCAAAGTGGGAGGAGCTTAAGTCAAAGTGGGAGGAGCTTAAGTCAAAGTGGGAGGAGCTTAAGTCAAAGTGGGCGGAGCTTAAGCCAAAGTGGGAGGAGCTTAAGCCAAAGTGGGCGGAGCTTAAATCAAAGTGGGAGGAGCTTAAATCAAAGTGGGAGGAGCTTAAATCAAAGTGGGAGGAGCTTACGTCAAAGTGGGCGGAGCTTAAATCAAAGTGGGAGGAGCTTAAATCAAAGTGGGAGGAGCTTAAGTCAAAGTGGGCGGAGCTTTAATCAAAGTGGGAGGAGCTTAAGTCAAAGTGGGCGGAGCTTAAGTCAAAGTGGGAGGAGCTTAAGTCAAAGTGGGAGGAGCTTAAGTCAAAGTGGGAGGAGCTTAAGTCAAAGTGGGAGGAGCTTAAGTCAAAGTGGGAGGAGCTTAAGCCAAAGTGGGAGGAGCTTAAATCAAAGTGGGAGGAGCTTAAATCAAAGTGGGAGGAGCTTAAGTCAAAGTGGGAGGAGCTTAAATTAAAGTGGGAGGAGCTTAAGTCAAAGTGGGAGGAGCTTAAGTCAAAGTGGGATGAGCTTAAATCAAAGTGGGAGGAGCTTAAATTAAAGTGGGAGGAGCTTAAGTCAAAGTGGGAGGAGCTTAAGTCAAAGTGGGAGGAGCTTAAATTAAAGTGGGAGGAGCTTAAGTCAAAGTGGGAGGAGCTTAAGTCAAAGTGGGAGGAGCTTAAATCAAAGTGGGAGGAGCTTAAGTCAAAGTGGGAGGAGCTTAAGTCAAAGTGGGAGGAGCTTAAGTCAAAGTGGGAGGAGCTTAAGTCAAAGTGGGCGGAGCTTAAGTCAAAGTGGGAGGAGCTTAAGTCAAAGTGGGAGGAGCTTAAGTCAAAGTGGGAGGAGCTTAAGTCAAAGTGGGCGGAGCTTAAGTCAAAGTGGGAGGAGCTTAAGTCAAAGTGGGAGGAGCTTAAGTCAAAGTGGGCGGAGCTTAAGTCAAAGTGGGCGGAGCTTAAGCCAAAGTGGGAGGAGCTTAAGCCAAAGTGGGCGGAGCTTAAATCAAAGTGGGAGGAGCTTAAATCAAAGTGGGAGGAGCTTAAATCAAAGTGGGAGGAGCTTAAATCAAAGTGGGCGGAGCTTAAATCAAAGTGGGAGGAGCTTAAATCAAAGTGGGAGGAGCTTAAGTCAAAGTGGGCGGAGCTTTAATCAAAGTGGGAGGAGCTTAAGTCAAAGTGGGCGGAGCTTAAGTCAAAGTGGGAGGAGCTTAAGTCAAAGTGGGAGGAGCTTAAGTCAAAGTGGGAGGAGCTTAAATCAAAGTGGGAGGAGCTTAAGTCAAAGTGGGAGGAGCTTAAGTCAAAGTGGGCGGCGCTTAAATCAAAGTGGGCGGAGCTTAAATCAAAGTGGGAGGAGCTTAAGTCAAAGTGGGCGGAGCTTAAGTCAAAGTGGGCGGAGCTTAAGTCAAAGTGGGAGGAGCTTAAATCAAAGTGGGAGGAGCTTAAATCAAAGTGGGAGGAGTGTCCAACTCCCACACTGGTCATCCTGCTGGTGGGAGGAGGAGAGGAGGAGAGAGTTGGTGTTCCAATGAAGCACATTGTGTTGCATTTGTGTATAACATGTGCTGATTGATTGATTGATTGATTGATTGATTGTAGGGATGTGTAACATTTATAACGTCTCTGTGATTGGTTTCCCCAGCACCCCGGAGCTTCCACCCTCCAGCCCGGAGACCAGCAGGGAGACCAGCTGCGTCTCAGGGAGCCCCTCAGCCAGACTCACCTGCTGCACCGACAGTACAGGTGAGCAGAGTGATTCATACAGCTCATCATGGTGGGGGGGGGGGGTGAGATACAGGTGACTGTGAGATCTGGCTCATCATGTCTTCTGCCCCCACAGCCCCCCCCCTCTGGTCCTCAGGCCCCCCCCAGCGTGGAGGAGGTGGGGTCTAGTGTGGTGAGGGAACCCCCGCAGCCATGCCTGGAGGAGGAAGCGACTGCAGAGGAGCTGGCCTTCCTCTGGGACGGCCTCCCTGCTCAGAGGCAGGCTGGAGAGACCCCCAGCACCAGTGGAGGGAGGACAGGGGGGTCCCAGCAGACTGGAGAGGCGAGGGAACACCCCCAGCCATGCCTGGAGGAGGAAGCGACTGCAGAGGAGCTGGCCTTCCTCTGGGACGGCCTCCCTGCTCAGAGGCAGGCTGGAGAGACCCCCAGCACCAGTGGAGGGAGGACAGGGGGGTCCCAGCAGACTGGAGAGGTGAGGGAACACCCCCAGCCATGCCTAGAGGAGGAAGCGACTGCAGAGGAGCTGGCCTTCCTCTGGGACGGCATCCCTGCTCAGAGGCAGGCTGGAGAGACCCCCAGCACCAGTGGAGGGAGGACAGGGGGGTCCCAGCAGACTGGAGAGGCGAGGGAACACCCCCAGCCATGCCTAGAGGAGGAAGCGACTGCAGAGGAGCTGGCCTTCCTCTGGGACGGCATCCCTGCCCAGAGGCAGGCTGGAGAGACCCCCAGCACCAGTGGAGGGAGGACAGGGGGGTCCCAGCAGACTGGAGAGGCGA
>NC_137687.1:7505284-7517784 GCF_963989245.1 Nansenia antarctica
CCACCCCTTCATCTGTCAGTGGATCACTGACTTCCTCACCAACAGAAGGCAGTATGTCAGGATGGGCCCTCACCTGTCTCAGCCCCGCACAGTTAACACCGGTGCTCCTCAGGGCTGTGTGCTCTCCCCCCTGCTCTACTCCCTGTACACCAATGACTCTGGTGACACATCTGTCAAGACCATCAGATATGCAGATGACACCACCATGGTTGGCCTCATCACTGACAATGACGAGACCGCCTACCGGAGGGAGGTCGGCTGCCTGGTGTCCTCGTCTGCAGCCAATAACCTGGAACTCAACAACACCAAGACAGTGGAGGTGATTATGGACTTCCGGAAAAGGCTCTAACTCACTCTCCACTGGTCATCAATAACTCCCCTATCACAATAATGGATGAATTACAAGTTTCTGGGCACTACCATCTCCAACAAACTAAAATGGGATAACAACATCACCCATTTAGTTAAAAAAGGCCAGCAGCGCTTGTTCTTCCTCCGTCAGCTGAAGAGACTCCACATCATGGTCCAGTTCTACAGGGCCGTCATAGAGAGCATCCTAACATCTTCCATCACTGTCTGGTACGACTCTGCGTCTGCCCGATCCAAGGCCAAACTACAAAGAGTCGTACGGACAGCTGAGCGGATCATCGGCTGCCCCCTGCCTCCCATCACAGACCTCCATAGCTCCAGATCACTGAAGACAGAACGCAAGATTGTGGCTGTCCCCTCACATCCAGCTCACAGCTTGTTTGAACTACTCCCTTCTGGACAGCGGTACAGAGCCACCAGGTCAAAAACATCACGACACTTGAACAGTTTTTCCCCAAAGCCACAGCCCTTGAATTGAATTGAAATTGTTTGTAAAGTTTTGATTTGACAATAACTTCTGTTATATGTTTGTTTTTGAATTCTAGGATTTATAATAATAATAATAATAATAAACTTTATATTGCACCTTTTATCAATTACATCTTTGTTTATTTCTATAATTCGTATGGTCGTCTTGACCCAGACGTTACATATTACAACGATACAGACTCCAATATGGTGTGCGCTGCCATCTAGTGGTCTACATGTGAAGCTGTCATTGAAGCTACTTTTCGCCGATGTCACTGCATAGTGGACATATTCTCTTGCAGTTAAGTAGACCGGTTTGGTCTCAGATATATGGAGTTTATCTTGAGCCTAATTAAATCAAAAGCAAATAAATATTTTGTGAGAAAAAAAATCCACTTTGTAAGCAAAAACATAGATTTGCAAAAAGACAAATGTAATCTTCTTGCACTTGAATAGCATTAAGGTTGATGCAGGCTCACTAGTCAGCTATGGCTGATATAATATCTAACATTTTATATGAAAACACCTGCTAGCATGCTAATTCCACACGTAATTCGCTCCGCTAACGTAGTACGGAGTTGGCTAGTTAAATCACATCACAGTGATAAATATAATTCCATAACTGCATACTACTACTACGGAGCACACACACACACACACACACACACACACACACACACACACACACGCACGCAATAACTGAGACACACAGCCAGATTCTAAAACAACTCTTTATTGGCCAATGTACAGAAAGTGCTGTAGTGACCAGTTTAAGGAAACAAAAAAACAGACCAAAGAAAAAAAAAAAAAAAGTACAAATAAAAGAAGGTTTTACACATTTTACAAGGTTCATATTTATTTTCCTCCTCTTCTTCTTCTTAAACAAACGTTGGGTTCGGAGAACATCAGGGGTTCAATGCAAAGTCCACCAAAGGTTTTCTTTTAGGGTTAGGGTTGGGGGGGGGTGGGCAGGTGTAAGGGGAGTGACGTCACAAGCACAGGTGTCACAGCAGAGATGAGGTAACCTTAAACAACTTTTGAGAACTTCACATGAACAATGTTAGCTATACACAGAGTCTTAGAGACATGGCTCTTCCCCCCAGCTAGAACCAAAGGAGTTAGGAGTGTGTGACAGTGAGAGACAGATAACTTGTGAGCGTAGAATTATAAGGTTCCATCTCCGTTTAGGGCAGTTCAGAGATATTGAGCGTCAAAGTTTTTACATTCCATTATGTTTTGTGAGATGGAACCTTTGTATTTTATGAATTACTAACTAAAAAATGTCAACATTTTAAAAATAACACCACACAGGCATTAATAAACGCCTAATGGATCAGATTATGTAAAAAACTCAATTTCGACAAAAATGGAGATAGAACCTTATAATTCTAACGTCACGAACTGCTACTGTAGGTACAGGGGAAGGCTCTCAGTCAGTCATTGGGTACCAGGATTACCTACAGATACAAGATACTATTGTTAAAGATGGGGGTGGAGGGGGGGGGGGGTTGCTGGTTATGACTACATAAAAGTAAAGACGACTATAAATGCCCTTTACATACAGTTCAACTGGAACATTGATGACCGATCAAGTTGTGCAAACTGTCCCTCAAATTAGTTTCCATGTGTAAAATAATGCTACTCTAATCATTTCAATTCTCACAGGTTGAAGGAACAGGCATCCTATGTCTGTTGTTAAATCTGAGCCTTAAATCTGAATCATTTAAATGTTATGAAGCAAACACACAGAAGGGGTTGTGTTTCGGATGGACATGTACAGATTCATTAGGGCTGGTTTTGGTGTGCATATTTCGGTGTGTATACAGATGGGGGAAAGGCGGAGTTTGCTGGGTTCAGGATGGGACTCACCTACTCTAGGCAGTATTTACAGGTCAGAGGAGCATATACAAATGTACAAATCAAATCAAATCAATTTATTTGTATAGCGCATTTCTTACAAGATGCAACTCAATGCGCTTCACACAATGAACATTTTCAGTCAATCAGTCAATCAATCAATCAATACTGACAGAGCCACAGACTCGATAACAAAATCGAAGAAAACTTAAACAAACCACGTGACCTGTGGAAGCTACTTAATAGCCAACTAGGTTGCAGTCAAAAACTCAAAACCAGGTCTACAAACATCAGCATAAAATCTGGAGATTCTCTCCTTACAGACAAGCTGGATGTGGCTAAGTGCTTAAACACTTTCTTTACAACCATAGCCACTAAATTAGTTAACAATCTACCACCCCACTCAGGGCGTTATGGTGTAGAGCACATCCGTGCGTTCTACAATAAACTGGGTGTACGCAAAGATGATTTTAAACTCGCCATGGTGTCAAACGATGAGGTGTTTAAAAAGCTGGGCGCTCTACACTCAGAAAAGGCCACGGGCCATGACAATATTCCAGCCAGATTTCTAAAAGACTCAGCTGCCTCCATTACCCCAATCATCACCCACATAATAAACCTCTCCATCAAACAGGGACACGTCCCCCTTGACTTTAAAATAGCAAGGGTAACCCCACTGTATAAAAAAGGAAGCAAATTAGACCCAGGCAACTACCGACCTGTTTCTATTCTTAATTCCATCTCGAAACTTATGGAAAAAATAGTTTATGAACAGGTTGATAGGTACCTTACCGAAAAAAATCTGATGTATGAATTTCAATCAGGATTCAGAACATCCCATTCCACTGACACATGCCTTCTCTATTTGAACGACCACATCAACCATGAGGTGGACTCGGGCAAGTACTGCGGCATGGTCATGCTGGACCTCCAGAAGGCCTTCGACACAGTAGATCACCACATATTATTAGATAAACTGAAAGCAATTGGGTTCGATAGAACATCGGTGGGCTGGATGCAATCCTACTTAGAGGGGAGGGAACAGGTGGTTAGTGTGAACGGAACACTGTCCCCCCCCCTCCCAGTGACCTGCGGCGTTCCACAAGGAAGCATATTGGGACCTTTACTGTTCCTAATATATGTGAATGACATGTCATCAGCATGTGATTGCAATTTGTTCCTGTTCGCGGATGACTCGGCTCTGCTGGTCTCTGACAGGGACATATTGCAGGTGGAAAAAGCGCTAAGCACTGAACTGAGTAGAATCTGCATCTGGCTAGCTGACAATAAACTATCAATACACCTAGGTAAAACTGAAACCATCCTATACGGATCCCCATCTAAACTCAGAAAGGCTGAAAATTTTAAAATAAAAGTGGGTAACATTAATATCACAAGAAAAGAGGATATTACATACCTGGGCTCCATCTTAGAGGCAAATCTTTCCGGAGATAAAATGGCAGCAAAAGTAATCAAAAAAGTGAACCATAGAACTAGATTCTTGTACAGGATATCCTCACTTGTCAGTAAAAACACACTGAGGACCCTATCAGGAGCTCTCATTCAATGTCACTTCGACTATGCCGTAACATCATGGTACTATAGAACCACAAAGGCCCATAAAACAAGACTCCAGACAGCCCAAAATAAACTGGTTAGGCTTCTGCTAGGCCTCAACCCTAGGACACATCTAACCGCTGCTCATTTTTTGAGCCTTGATTGGCTACGAGTAGTTGACAGAGTGCAGCAGCTTGCACTGGGCCTGGTCTTCAAGATACGCTACACCACAAAGACACCCAAGTACCTGTCAACATACTTCCAAAAAGTGAACAACGTCCACACATACAACACCAGAGGAAGCTCCACGAACCACGTTCAACCGCGTTGCACCACAAACAAGGGGTTAAACTCGTTTGCAAACTATGCAGTAAAAATGTGGAACGCCCTTCCTATAATCTTAAAGGAGTGCAAAACACTGCCCACCTTCAAAACCACTCTCAAAAAACATTTACAGGAGGCTGCAATCCGTAACTGGACCCTCTAAATCAAAAATCAGATTAAAAGACCCGAACTACCCACTGTACATACTTTGTGTTTTGTCCCCCGCCCCCACCTGTGGTGTATGTCCCCACCTGTCCTACCCGCTGTACATACCTGATGTTTTGTTGTATTGTATATCTAGTATTGATGGATGTATTTTTATCTTGTAGATAGTAATAGTTATTTGTCTGTATTATCTTGTAGATAGTACTAGTTTTTTTTCTTTTCCTGTCTGTCTTACATGTAACGATGAATTGAAAATCAAGGACCCCAATTGAAATAAGCCAGTGGCTTTCTTGGGTTTTTATCCTTTTAGTTGACCTTGTATGTAATATGTACTCTCATGTACCTACTTCTGCAAATCTTCTAATAAAGTTTTCAATCAATCAATCAAGCCGCGAGCAGGCAAAAGTAAAAACCTGTACACTATGTAGCCAGGAAAATTCCCTTGCAGCCCTCTACACATAGCGCGACTACTAGCCAGTTTGCCTACCAGTACCCAGCGGTGGGCCCCCACCCCCCCCCCCCCCCCCCCCGGGGAGCCCCCGCCGCCCCACACACCCAGCCCGCCCCACCACCAGCACACCAAGCCCAGCCAAGCAAGCACAGACCAAAGAGGCCCCGCACAAGGACGGCCAAGCAGGTGCCCCGGCTGCGGAACAGACCAGGCACACGGGGCAGCCGGGGGGCCCCAAGGGGAAGCCAAGGACCACCGGCACAAAGCAAGCAAGCAAGGGCAAAAAACCTGTACACCATGTATCCAGGAAAAGTTCCTTGCATATTATCGGCGTACACACTGTCCATAAATTTAGTGTTATATCTGCATCGTTCTGCATCCAGCATGGTCACAGGTCCTGCCAAAAGAGAATATTAAGCACAGTTATGATGCAACAACACAATAAAGACAATAAAGATGACAGCAATACAACCTGATGGTGGTCCTGGTACACCCTTGTACCGGTTCCAGTACTGCTCTAGGTGCTACTGGGAGCTGACAGTGCCTCATCATCACCCGGGTCCATTTTCCTGTCAACACAAATCTCAAAACACGAGTATGGTGTAATGGCCTAGTGATCCTAGTTCTATATTGTCCAATGTCTCCCTTAGTAGCAAAAGACGACATTGAATAAGTAGGTTTTGAGGTCACGCTTAAAAATGTCCTGAGTTTTAGACAACCTCAGGCCCTCAGGTAGGGTGTTCCACAATCTAGGAGCATATATGCTAAAAGCTGATCCTCCAAATCTCTTTGTCCTAGCCTCTGGCACTATTAAAAGTTCCGTGCCACTAGACCTTAGGGGTCTAGATGGTGTGTATCTTATGAGCATGTCCACCATGTAATTGGGCGCATCGCAGTGGAGTGATTTATAGACTAGTAAAAGGATCTTAAAGTCTATTCTATAACTGACAGGGAGCCAGTGTAGTGATCTCAAGACAGGTGTGATGTGCGCTCTTCGTTTGGTCCTAGTAAGGACACGAGCAGCAGCATTCTGAACCATTTGTAGTCTATTTATCATTTTTTTGGGGAGACCTGTCAGGAGAGCATTACAGTAATCTAGCCTACTAGTAACAAACGCATGCATTAATTTTTCGGTGTCTGCCTGGGAGAGAAATGATTGTACCTTAGTGATGTTTCTTAGATGGTAGAAGGATGTTTTAATAGTATTATTAATATGAGTTTCAAAATTTAGATCTTGGTCAATTATGACACCAAGATTCCTAGCCTGACACTTAGTGTTAAGAGCTAGTGTTTTCAAGTGTGCAGATAATTTCTCTCTCCCAGTTTTCTTGCCAATGATCAATACCTCTGTTTTTTCTTGATTGAGTTGGAGAAAGTTTTGTGTCATCCAAATATTAATATCAGCAATACAGTCTATCAGGTGGTCGATCATCTTGTAGTCGTTGGGAGTTACTGAGATATAAAGCTGAGTGTCGTCAGCATAGCTGTGGTAGTTAACGCTATGCCTCTTGATAACAGAACTGAGGGGTAGCATGTATAGGCTAAAAAGCAACTGTCCCAAAATGGACCCCTGGGGAACCCCACAGGTTGTGCTATAATTTTTTGACTTATGGTCACCAAGGGCTACAAAGTAGTCTCGGTCAGCCAGGTAAGTCCTGAACCAGTTTAAGACCGGACCTGAGAGGCCAACCCAGTTTTCAAGTCTCTCAATAAGTATGGAATGGTCTACCGTATCAAAGGCTGCACTTAAGTCTAAGAGTACAAGAATCGAGAGTTTTTTCGAGTCTGCATTTATCCTAAATTTAGGAGGGGAGCCACCCCTCCTAAATTTCGTTGTTTGGTACCTGTACTGTAGCAATGACAATAAAGTCCATTCATTCATTCATTCATTCATTCATTCATAAGGTCATTAGTTACCTTAAGCAAAGCGGTTTCTGTGCTGTGGTATGATCGGAAACCTGACTGGAGTGGGTCATACCTATTATTTAAGACTAAGAATTCATGAAGTTGTTTATACGCTGCCTTTTCTAAAATGTTGCTTAGAAAAGTGAGTCCTAGTGTGTCCAAAAACATAACCAAAGAAATTAAAACCTTTACTCTGTAAATATGACATTGGCAATAACGCACCAGTCGAAAAACAAACAAAGATTCCTTTAGTGCCATTGAATTTTGACATATATATTTTTAAATCAACCGGGCATCATCTCCAGGCATAACAATAAGCAGTGATAAAATTAAATATATTCCATTGCAACAAATCAAAACATATTTCAGGTATTAAAATACTGCAAATCAATGCAATAAATATTATTGACTATCTTAAATTTTCATGCCATTTAATTATTTGATCTCACAGAAGGTACACAGATACCAAGGATAGTAGTTCCCTACACCATCTTCAACTACCTATGGGAGAGGAACCACAAAGAAGCAACAAAGATCACAACTCCTCCAGAGATTTTAGGACCCTGAAATAGTAGGTGGAAAAACAGATGTTCGACAAGCAAATTTCAGTAGTATATTTTCATATTATCTCATATTTTTCACAGTCTCAGTATAAAACAGTAGGTATTTTAGGTAAGATGTAAGCTTTTGGACTGGGACTTAGTTAAGACCGAGATCACTGGGTACTAGTACTGTGTTGGAGTTCCACAGGGTAAGCAATTAACACCAGATGCTTCAAAAAAGAATGGGACAGAGTCTTTTAGACGGAGCTACAGGCTGGATCATGACTAGTACAGTATGTGTGTGTGTGTGTGTGTGTGTGTGTGTGTGTGTGTGTGTGTGTGTGTGTGTGCGCGTGTGTGTGTTTCTGAAATATCACTTCACAAAGCATTATCGCATAACCCTTTTCACCAGTAGGGGGAGACGTTACCTAACTCTTAGAGCCACAATTGTATTTCCTATTCAATCGATTGGTTTCCTGGTTCTGTGTGCGCATGTGTCAGCATGTGTGTGTATGTGTTATGTATTCAGTAGGATAATGTAGAGTTGGCCCAATCGAGCTGACCCCTCTTGCTCCCCTGTTGCACCCTGGGAACTCTGGCTTCCTCCTCTTCCTCTTCCTCACTGTCGTCCGACTCGGCGCTGGTGATGTCGTCTTCGTCCTCCTCTTCGTCTTCCTCCTCCTCTTCCTCACTGGCCTCTTCTTCCTCAGAGGCTTGAGGCTCCTTGAAGTTCTGAATCAGAAAGATGAGAGGTGTCTTACGACAGAGTAGTACAACCTACAGTGTTCCACATCTCCAAACCTGTATCCTCTCTCTCTTTTACTTCCACCGCTCTCTCTCTCTCTCTTCTCCTTCCCTTAACTGGCCGTCTCTCTCAATTCCATCCAATGAATCAAAATCTAACTCCTCAGTCCCTCTTACTTCCTCCCATAATAGTCAACACTGTTCTCTATCCAGACACTCTATCCAGACCCTGGCCCTACAGTATCTCTTCGATACCTCCTACCCTCTCATACGTACTGTACTGTACTCGCTCTATCCCACCCCTCCTGTCGCTCTCTCTGACCTCCATAGGGTTGACTGTGATGGTGAGAGCCGAGTCGTCCCAGTCCAGCTCTCTCTCCTTGGCAGTGTCGGAGCTCTTTCCTTCCTGTTGGTGGGTCAGGTGGATGCGGTAGATGCCTAGCACCACCACCACCACTAGGGCGGCGATACAGATCACTATCACCACTGTGGCAGCACTGGGGACGCCTGGGGAGAGAGGAAGAGGAGCAGGAACAGTTAGACCGAGGCAGGAACAGGCACGCAGGTACGCATGCAGGCACACACACATACTGTACACGCGCAAGCACGAACACACACACACACACACACACACACACACACACACACACACACACAGAGATCTGTGCCCTCTTGCAATATCATCAAACACATTGCACTTGCTGTATCCGGCAGACAATGTATGTGTGCGTGTTCTATTAGTGTGTGAATGCATTTACAGAGGGCCCTCTTTTCATGAATAATTCAATTCAATCTGTTCTTTACGTCTGTGAAGGAAAGACATCTTCAGACCAAATCCTTGGCCCTGAAACTCACAGAGGCTACAAGAGACCCTCAGATGCACTCTCAGAGAATCTGACATGCAGTGATGTGTGTGTGTGTGTGTGTGTGTGTGTGTGTGTGTGTGTGTGTGTGTGTGTGTGTGTGTGTGATGCACTCACTTTTCACACACTACTTGTGGGTCGAAACAGTGAGGTTGTCCCTGGGAAAATATTGTGAAAGATGGGGGTGGAGGGGGGGGGTTCTGTTTATGACCACAGAAAAGGAAAGATAGAAATGCCCTTTACCTAGGAGGGAGTTTTAAACATTGAAGACTGTTCAAGTTGTGCAACTGCCCCCATAATTAGTGTCCATGTGTCAAAGATGCTAGTGTAATCATTGAGTTAATTTAGTATGCTGTCTCCCATCACAGGATGATGAATGTCCTGTTCTCTCTACCCCTCTCTCACTCTCTGTGTCTCTGGCTGCGTACTGTAACCATATTCCACTTAAGCTAATGGTCTATCTCCTTCCCTACTCTCTCTCTCACACACACACACACACACACACACACACACACACACACACACACACAGCAGTCTAACAGCAGTAGCCATAGAGCTCTCCAGGACACTAAGCTGACCCATTTGAGTTGGATGAATTGATTTTAGCTGTGATAGTGGTTCACATTGATTCTAAGGACCCAGTGTATCTGCTGGGCTGACTCACAGGTGAGCAGGACATGTTTTGGTATATGCTTGGTAACTTTGAAACTTGAAATGAATCATGACCTAGAATACTTCAAATAGTTCTGCCTTTACAGCGGCAATCTGGGAACTGGCATTTGAGGACTTTTAAATTATTTCTATACTGTATAGCCATTGATTATTGAAGAATGTAACTTGAGTCCCATTCACACCTAGGAATGTAGTGGGTTATTGCTGGAGAGGGTTCGGTGTGAATGGGTCTACCCACTAAAATCCTCTCCAGCAATTGCCGAGCTACGAACCTATTAGAAAGCTGACTCATTTAGTGGGCCAACCCACTCAATCTCAAGCCCTTTTAAAATGGGTCACTGATTGGTTAAAATAGCAAGCCTTCACAAAATATGTGAGGAATGGTTGATTTTGCTTTGAATATCTTAATTCTCTGAGCAACAATACAAAAATACAAAATTACATCTTAACTAGACCTAACACTATAGCCTAGACCTAGCCTAACACTATAGCCTCTAGTTTAAAAACAAGTGTACATTAAACATGTTGTCCCACTCAAATGATGTAGCCCCCCTCTATAAAAGGAGTTGGATGATGAATTATTTGCTATTAGGATACTATCATACTAACTCTTTTGATATAAGACGCCTTTACTTCAAACACAGATTCTATGAATAGCCTAAGACCAAATATTTGCACAGGAAAATGATTTGGTTACAAATGCAACTGGCTATACCTAGGTTACCCAACTCTGGTTTCCATATTGATACAGTTTCTGTATTAAATTATGCTGCATAACAGCCTTCACTCACAAAATATTCCCAAGTTCATTAGCTATTAGAGAATTTCTATGGCCGAATTTTCCCCATCGTATTGTCCGAATTGGGATAATCTGTGTAATTTTATAAAGTCTGCATCTGTATGTTGAGATACACATCGCTTACACATTTTCATTTATAAATCACTTACACATTTCATATTATGCCTCAATTATGATTTTGAAAGGCTACTGGTAAGTGAGACAATTCAAACTGTCTGGAGCTCTGGACCAGTGTGGTTGATTGATTTTACACGACAATAGTAATCCGTTTACTGCGCCCCGGGCCGATGTAAAAGTTGGATGGGGGGCGCATTATAAATAAAATTAACATTAACATTAACATTAACATTAATGAGCGTGTCACCTGTATCTAAGGCATCTTGACTTCCTATTGGTCTACCCGCAAGTCTCCACTCATTGGACGTGTCACCTGTATCTAAGGCATCTTGACTTCCTATTGGTCTACCCGCAAGTCTCCACTCATTGGAGGATTTTTTCCCTGTGGTAAATGTAAGGAGACACTTGACAGAGCTTCATCATTATTGACATCTGATCGTCTTCGCGGTAGGTTTTCTGTTCAATTCAACTTGTTTTCTATCTAAAAATATAAGAGCTACATGTTTGTCTTGTATCCAGCGGCTTTTGATTAGAAATATAGTCTGATTCTCTAACAATCTTACCGAATTATTATATACATATTTGTTGTTGTTGTTGTCATCCTTAGCTACATTTCTCAAAAACTACGAACTGGCTAGCTAGAGTTGACTAGTAACTCTGACAGTCATGTGGATGTTGAGCTCTGTTTCAATGTTGGGTGAATTGATTTGGAACGGTGAAGAGGTTATTACATTACCGGCGCTCTCAGAGCGAATTTACGAACGCAGCTGTGATATTCTGACGTGTAGCAAGAATATATACTGTATATGAATGATGAGCCACACACTGGATATCAACTTGACTTTTTAGTTATTAGACGTGCTCGCATTACAGAATATGCATTGACTACCTCTAGACTCCGCGGGACAGAGTCTTGACTGTGTATCGTGTCTACCACCAGGTGGCAGTAGGTGGTCTAAACATTACAGCAGACAATGACTCTTCCCGTTCTGCTTTCGGCGCCAAAGAAGTTTACCTCAGAAGCCTCGAGACAGCGGAGACACACGACAGAGACGCAAGGAGAAAAGGTTAATATACATTATTATGTCTTAAACAGGCTAATATGCTACATTATTATGTCTTAAACAGGCTAATATGCTACATTAGTATGTATTAAACAGGCTAATATGCTACATTAGTTTGTCTTAAACAGGCTAATATGCTACATTAGTATGTATTAAACAGGCTAATATGCTACATTAGTATGTATTAAACAGGCTAATATGCTACATTAGTATGTCTTAAACAGGCTAATATGCTACATTAGTATGTATTAAACAGGCTAATATGCTACATTATTATGTCTTAAACAGGCTAATATGCTACATTAGTATGTCTTAAACAGGCTAATATGCTACATTATTATGTATTAAACAGGCTAATAAGCTACATTAGTATGTCTTAAACAGGCTAATATGCTACATTAGTATGTCTTAAACAGGCTAATATGCTACATTAGTATGTCTTAAACAGGCTAATATGCTACATTATTATGTCTTAAACAGGCTAATATGCTACATTAGTATGTATTAAACAGGCTAATATGCTACATTATTATGTCTTAAACAGGCTAATATGCTACATTAGTATGTCTTAAACAGGCTAATATGCTACATTATTATGTATTA
>NC_137687.1:7522784-7532784 GCF_963989245.1 Nansenia antarctica
CCCTCTCTTCTCTCTCCCTCTCTTCTCTCTCTCTCCCTCTCTTCTCTCTCCCTCTCTCTCTTCTCTCCCTCCCTCTCTTCTCTCTCTCCCTCTCTTCTCTCTCCCTCCCTCTCTTCTCTCTCCCTCAGGTATGTGAACTGTGCCCGTACAGAGCAGGAGCAGAACTTGGTGGCGGTCCAGTATAGGGAAACCATCGTGTACCGCTGCTGTCAGCCCGTGGCTGCTGGGGAGGAGCTGCTGGTCTGGTATGGAGAAGAGTACGCCAGAGAGCTGGGGATCTCCTTCGACCTCCTGTGGGACGTGAAGAGCTCCTCCAAACGTACCTCTCTCCCTCCCTCTATTTGTCACTCTGACACCTGTTGGCTAATGTCAACTTCTGTATCACTATTATGCTATATAATGTCTCTGGTTTCAACATGGTTGATGACTGTTTTTACTTTGAGATGATAAACGGATGTTTCTCTGAGTCTCTCATAGACAACATGTGATTTGATCTGCATGTTATCTCTCTCTCTCTCTCTCTCTCTGTCCCTCTGTCCCTCTCTCTCTCTGTCCCTCTCTCTCTCTCCTCTGTCCCTCTCTCTCTCTCCTCTGTCTCTCTCTCTCCCTGTCTCTCTCTCTGTCTCTCTCTCTCTCTGTCCCTCCCTCTCTCTCTCTCCCTCTCTCTTCTCTGTCCGTCTCCCTCTCCCTCTCTCTCTCTCTCTCTCTCTCTCTCTCTCTCTCTCTCTCTCTCTCTCTCTCTCAGAGGTGAACGGGGAGTCATCGTCCCAGGTGTTCTCCTGCTCTCTGTGTCCGTTCTCCTACACCTCCCAGACGTTCCTCCACACGCACGTTAAGAGATGCCACCATGAGGAGTACGTCAGACTGCTGAGGACAGGAGAGATCAGACCAGAGACGTCTTCCAGAGCCCCACAACCGCCCCCCACCACCTCAGACACCCCCCTCCCTCCTTCCAGAGGCCCACAACCGCCCCCCACCACCTCAGACACCCCCCTGCCCCCCAACCGCAAACAGAGACACACAGACAAACCTGGACCTCACCACTGTGATCTGTGTGGGAGGGGCTTCACTTCAAAGAGGGATCTCATCATACACCAGCGCACTCACACTGGAGAGCAGCCTTTTCACTGCTCCCAGTGTGGTAAGAACTTCAGTAAGTCTTATGCTCTAAAGAGACACCAGCTCACTCACACTGGAGAGCAGCCTTTTCACTGCTCCCAGTGTGGTAAGAACTTCAGCCAGTCAGGTACTCTAAAGACACACCAGCGCACTCACACTGGAGAGCAGCCTTTTCACTGCTCCCAGTGTGGTAAGAACTTCAGTCAGTCTTGTGATCTAAAGACACACCAGCGCACTCACACTGGAGAGCAGCCTTTTCACTGCTCCCAGTGTGGGAAGAACTTCAGTCAGTCTTGTCATCTAAAGACACACCAGCGCACTCACACTGGAGAGCAGCCTTTTCACTGCTCCCAGTGTGGTAAGAACTTCAGACAGTCTTGTGATCTAAAGAGACACCAGCGCACTCACACTGGAGAGAAGCCTTATCACTGCTCCCAGTGTGGGAGGAGCTTCAGCCGGTCAGATAAGCTGAAGCAACACAAGTGTCCTAAAAAGAGGGAAGGACCGGAACTTTAGATTTTAGTTGTTAAAAATAACTAATTTAAAAGTTGTTAAAGTTGTTAATGTTAAAGTGGTTAAAGTTGATAAAGTTGTTAAAGTTGTTAAAGTTAAAGTTGTTTAAGTTGTTAAAGTTTAAGATGTTAAAGTTGTATTTATACTTTCTACCTTTTTGTACATAATATAGTGATATGATTAGAACATGTACGGGGTTTTTTTCATATTGAAAAGGGAGGTCATTAATTATGTTAATTTATAGAACAGATGATATTTAATGAATATGTTTGTTAGAAAAATTAAATAGTGTACATAATACAGCTGAATATCCACCCCTTCATCTGTCAGTGGATCACTGACTTCCTCACCAACAGAAGGCAGTATGTCAGGATGGGCCCTCACCTGTCTCAGCCCCGCACAGTTAACACCGGTGCTCCTCAGGGCTGTGTGCTCTCCCCCCTGCTCTACTCCCTGTACACCAATGACTCTGGTGACACATCTGTCAAGACCATCAGATATGCAGATGACACCACCATGGTTGGCCTCATCACTGACAATGACGAGACCGCCTACCGGAGGGAGGTCGGCTGCCTGGTGTCCTCGTCTGCAGCCAATAACCTGGAACTCAACAACACCAAGACAGTGGAGGTGATTATGGACTTCCGGAAAAGGCTCCAACTCACTCTCCACTGGTCATCAATAACTCCCCAATCACAATAATGGATGAATTACAAGTTTCTGGGCACTACCATCTCCAACAAACTAAAATGGGATAACAACATCACCCATTTAGTTAAAAAAGGCCAGCAGCGCTTGTTCTTCCTCCGTCAGCTGAAGAGACTCCACATCATGGTCCAGTTCTACAGGGCCGTCATAGAGAGCATCCTAACATCTTCCATCACTGTCTGGTACGACTCTGCGTCTGCCCGATCCAAGGCCAAACTACAAAGAGTCGTACGGACAGCTGAGCGGATCATCGGCTGCCCCCTGCCTCCCATCACAGACCTCCATAGCTCCAGATCACTGAAGACAGAACGCAAGATTGTGGCTGTCCCCTCACATCCAGCTCACAGCTTGTTTGAACTACTCCCTTCTGGACAGCGGTACAGAGCCACCAGGTCAAAAACATCACGACACTTGAACAGTTTTTTCCCCAAAGCCACAGCCCTTGAATTGAATTGAAATTGTTTGTAAAGTTTTGATTTGACAATAACTTGTCTTCATTTTCTGTTGGTGTTCTTGAGTGTTCTGTTTGTTTTTGAATTCTAGGATTTATAATAATAATAATAATAAACTTTATATAGCACCTTTTATCAATTACATCTTTGTTTATTTCTATAATTCGTATGGTCGTCTTGACCCAGACGTTACATATTACAACGATACAGACTCCAATATGGTGTGCGCTGCCATCTAGTGGTCTACATGTGAAGCTGTCATTGAAGCTACTTTTCGCCGATTTCACTGCATAGTGGGCATATTCTCTTGCAGTTAAGTAGACCGGTTTGGTCTCAGATATATGGAGTTGATCTTGAGCCTAATTAAATCAAAAGCAAAGAAATATTTTGTGAGAAAAAAAATCCACTTTGTAAGCAAAAACATAGATTTGCAAAAAGACAAATGTAATCTTCTTGCACTTGAATAGCATTAAGGTTGATGCAGGCTCACTAGTCAGCTATGGCTGATATAATATCTAACATTTTATATGAAAACACCTGCTAGCATGCTAATTCCACACGTAATTCGCTCCGCTAACGTAGTACGGAGTTGGCTAGTTAAATCACATCACAGTGATAAATATAATTCCATAACTGCATACTACTACTACAGAGCGCACACACACACACACACACACACACACACACACACACACACACACACACACACACACACACACACACACACACACACACACACACACGCAATAACTGAGACACACAGCCAGATTCTAAAACAACTCTTTATTGGCCAATGTACAGAAAGTGCTGTAGTGACCAGTTTAAGGAAACAAAAAAACAGACCAAAGAAAAAGTAAAAAATAAATAAATAAATAAATAAAAAGTAAAAATAAAAGAAGGTTTTACACATTTTACAAGGTTCATATTTATTTTCCTCCTCTTCTTCTTCTTAAACAAACGTTGGGAGAACATCAGGGGTTCAATGCAAAGTCCACCAAAGGTTTTCTTTTAGGGGGGGGGGGGGAGGGAGGCAGGTGTAAGGGGAGTGACGTCACAAGCACAGGTGTCACAGCGGATGAGGTAACCTTAAACAACTTTTGAGAACTTCACATGAACATGTAGCTTATACACAGAGTCTTAGAGACATGGCTCTTCCCCCCAGCTAGAACCAAAGGAGTTAGGAGTGTGTGACAGTGAGAGACAGATAACTCGTGAGCTTAGGATTATAAGGTTCTATCTCCGTTTAGGGCAGTTCAGAGATATTGAGCGTCAAAGTTTTTACATTCCATTATGTTTTGTGAGATGGAACCTTTGTATTTTATTAATTACTAACTCAAAAATGTAAACATTTAAAAAATAACACCACACAGCCATTAATAAACACCTAATGGATCAGATTATGTGAAAAAAAACTCAATTTGGACAAAAATGGAGATAGAACCTTATAATTCTAATGTCACAAACAGGGGAAGGCTCTCAGTCAGTCATTGGGTACCAGGATTACCTACAGATACAAGATACTATTGTTAAAGATGGGGGTGGAGGGGGGGTTGCTGGTTATGACTACATACAAGTAAAGACGACTATAAATGCCCTTTACATACAGTTCAATTGGAACATTGAAGACTGATCAAGTTGTGCAACTGTCCCTCAAATTAGTTTCCATGTGTAAAATATGCTACTGTAATCATTTCAATTCTCACAGGTTGAAGGAACAGCATCCTGTGTCTGTTGTTAAATCTGAGCCATAATCTGAATCATTTGAATGTTATGAAGCAAACACACAGAAGGGGTTGTGTTTGGGATGAACATGTACAGATTCATTAGGGCTGGTTTCGGTGCGCATATTTGGGTGTGCATACAGATGGGGGAAAGGCGGAGTTTGCTGGGTTCAGGATGGGACTCACCTACTCTAGGCAGTATTTACAGGTCAGAGGAGCATATACAAATGTACAAGGATCATCCTCTCTCCTAGTGTGTCCAAAAACATAACCAAAGAAATTAAACCCTTTACTCTGTAAATATGACATTGGCAATAACGCACCAGTCGAAAACAAAACAAAGATTTCTTTAGTGTCATTTGAATTCTGCCATATAATCTTTTAAATCAACTGGGCATCATCTCCAGGCATAACAATAAGCAGTGATAAAATTAAATATATTCCATTGCAACAAATCAAAAAATATTTCAGGTATTAAAATACTGCAAATCAATGCAATACATATTATTGACTATCTTCAATTTTCATGGCATTTAATTATTTGATCTCACAGAAGGTACACAGATACCAAGGATAGTAGTTCCCTACACCATCTTCAACTACCTATGGGAGAGGAACCACAAAGAAGCAACAAAGATCACAACTCCTCCAGAGATTTTAGGACCCTGAAATAGTAGGTGGAAAAACAGATGTCCGACAAGCACATTTCAGTAGTATATTTTCATATTATTTCATATTTTTCACAGTCTCAGTATAAAACAGTAGGTATTTTAGGTAAGATGTAAGCTTTTGGACTGGGACTTGGGACCGAGATCACTGGGTACTATTACTGTGTTGGAGTTCCACAGGGTAAGCAATTAACACCAGATGCTTCAAAAAATAATGGGACAGAGTCTTTTAGACGGAGCTACAGGCTGGATCATGACTAGTACAGTGTGTGTGTGTGTGTTTCTGAAATATCACTTCACATAGCATTATCGCATAACCGTTTTCACCAGTAGGGGGAGACGTTACCTAACTCTTAGAGCCACAATTGTATTTTCTATCCAATCGATTGATTTCCTGATTCTGTGTGCGCATGTGTCAGCATGTGTGTGTATGTGTATGTATTCAGTAGGATAATGTAGAGTTGGCCCAATCAAGCTGACCCCCCCTCTTGCTCCCCTGTTGCACCCTGGGAACTCTGGCCTCCTCCTCTTCCTCTTCCTCACTGTCGTCCGACTCTGCGCTGGTGATGTCGTCTTCGTCCTCCTCTTCGTCTTCCTCCTCCTCTTCCTCACTGGCCTCTTCCTCGGAGGCTTGGGGCTCCTTGAAGTTCTGAAGCAGAAAGACGAGAGGTGTCTTACTACAGAGTAGTACAACCTACAGTGTTCCACATCTCCAATCCTGTATCCTCTCTCTCTCTTTTACTTCCACCGCTCTCTCTCTCTCTTCTCCTTCCCTTAACTGGCCGTCTCTCTCAATTCCATCCAATGAATCCAAATCGAACTCCTCAGTCCCTCTTACTTTCTCCCATAATAGTCAACACTGTTCTCTATCCAGACACTCTATCCAGACCCTGGCCCTACAGTATCTCTTCGATACCTCCTTCCCTCTCATACATACTGTACTGTACTCGCTCTATCCCACCCCTCCTGTCGCTCTCTCTGACCTCCATAGGATTGACTGTGATGGTGAGAGCCGAGACGTCCCAGTCCAGCTCTCTCTCCTTGGCGGTGTCCGAGCTCTTTCCTTCCTGTTGGTGGGTCAGGTGGATGCGGTAGATGCCTAGCACCACCACCACCACCAGGGCGGCGATACAGATCACTATCACCACTGTGGCAGCACTGGGGACGCCTGGGGAGAGAGGAAGAGGAGCAAGAACAGTTAGACCGAGGCAGTCACAGGCACGCAGGTACGCATGCAGGTATACGCACATATACACGCGCAAGCACGAACACACACACACACACACACACACAGACCTGTGCCCTCTTGCAATATCATCAAACACATTGCCCTTGCTGTATCCGGCAGACAATGTATGTGTGCGTGTTCTATTAGTGTGTGAATGCATTTACAGAGGGCCCTCTTTTCATGAATAATTCAATTCAATCTGTTCTTTACGTCTGTGAAGGAAAGACATCTTCAGACCAAATCCTTGGCCCTGAAACTCACAGAGGCTACAAGAGACCGTCAGATGCACTCTCAGAGAATCTGACATGCAGTGATGTGTGTGTGTGTGTGTGTGTGTGTGTGTGTGTGTGTGTGTGTGTGTGTGTGTGTGTGTGTGTGTGCGTGTGTGTGTGTGTGTGTGTATGTGTGTGTGTGTGTGTGTGTGTGTGTGTGTGTGTGTGTGTGATGCACTCACTTTTCACACACTACTTGTGGGTCGAAACAGTGAGGTTGTCCCTGGGAAAATATTGTGAAAGATGGGGGTGGAGGGGGGGGGTTCTGTTTATGACCACAGAAAAGGAAAGATAGAAATGCCCTTTACCTAGGAGGAGTTTTAAACATTGAAGACTGTTCAAGTTGTGCAACTGCCCCCAGAATTAGTTTCCATGTGTCAAAGATTCTAGTGTAATCATTGAGTTAATTTAGTATGCTGTCTCCCATCACAGGATGATGAATGTCCTGTTCTCTCTACCCCTCTCTCACTCTCTGTTTCTCTGGCTGCGTACTGTAACCATATTCCTCTTAAGCTAATGGTCTATCTCCTTCCCTACTCTCTCTCTCACTCACACACACACACACACACACACACACACACACACACACACACACACACACACACACACACACACACACACACACACACACAGCAGTAGCCATAGAGCTCTCCAGGACACTAAGCTGACCCATTTGAGTTGGATGAATAATTAAGGTAGAGCATTCATTGGGATCTGAATGTACTAGATTAGGATCTGGAGGCCCATTTCCACCATGCTCTCTGTAACAGTGATTTTAGCTGTGATAGTGGTTCACAACATTGATTCTAAGGACCCAGTGTATCTGCTGGGCTGACTCACAGGTGAGCAGGACATGTTTTGGTATATTGTGACGTTAGAATTATAAGGTTCTATCTCCATTTTTGGTCAAAATGTAGTTTTTTACATAATCTGATCCATTAGGTGTTTTTTTAGTTAGTAATTAATAAAATACAACGGTTCCATCTCACAAAACATAATGGAATGTAAAAACTTTGACGCTCAATATCTCTGAACTACCCTGAACGGAGATAGAACCTTATAATTCTAAGCTCACGATATGCTTGGTAAGTTTGAAACTTGAAATGAATCATGACCTAGAATACTTCAAATAGTTCTGCCTTTACAGCGGCAATCTGGGACTGGCATTTGAGGACTTTTAAATTATTTCTATACTGTATAGCCATTGATTATTGAAGAATGTAACTTGAGTCCCATTCACACCAAATAGTGTACCTAGGAATTTAGTGGGTTATTGCTGGAGAGGGTTCGGTGTGAATGGGTCTACCCACTAAAATCCTCTCCAGCAATTGCCGAGCTACCAACCTATTAGAAAGCTGACTCATTTAGTGGGCCAACCTATTAGAAAGCTGACTCATTTAGTGGGCCAACCTATTAGAAAACTGACTCGTTTAGTGGGTCTGTTTCGGTGTGAACGGGACAAGCTAAACACCCACTAATACCATTGTGACGCAATATTGAGTTGCCACTGCTTTGCTACTGTATCGCACATTTTTTAATCACTTTTTTTGTCTGCTTCCATTTTTTTTCTCATCATTTTCAGGCTCCGTCGTTTCTTTCCACAGTGGTGTCGCGATAAACTTTATAATGAATGAATGAATGAATGAATGAATGAATGAATGGACTTTATTGTCATTGCTACAGTACAGGTACCAAACAACGACATTTAGGAGGGGTGGCTCCCCTGGTGTTAGGAAAGGGAAAAAAAAACACTTTAAAAAAAAAAATCACAAGAAGGGAAGGAGCTGGTTTACATAAATAAAGGCTATGTACACTATCCACTGTACTATACTGTACAGATAGACGACTAGGGTTGTCATATTGCACAATAGTATTGTTTCACATTTATTTAAAGTGTCACAGTTTGCAGGGTTGAAATGTACATGTTTGTGCCTCAGCACTACACCAGATTTTTTCAGTCCAGCAGCTGCCATACAATCCGTCCAGACTGTCCAGGGCCCAGAACCTAGGTCTTTGCTGTGTTCAGGGCCTGGACGGCCCTGTGGTAGAAGCTGTTCTTCAGTCTGTTTGTCTTTGCGGCCAGGGTCCTGAACCGCCTTTTCGAGGGCAGCCTGGTAAAGTGTTCGTACCCAGGGTGGGTCGGGTCCCTGGAGATCTTGGAGGCCTTCCTGAGACAGCGTGTGTTGTACAGCTCTTCCAGAGAGGGGAGGGGGGCGCCGGTGATCTTCTGTGCTGTTCTCACGACTCTCTGTAGCGCATTTCTCTCCGCTGTTGTGCAGATGGAGAACCAGTTGCAGATGCCGTAGGTGAGGATGCTCTCCACTGCGCCGCGGTAGAAGGTCACCAGTATCTCCTGCTTGCTGTGTTCCTTCCTGAGGACTCTCAGGGTGTATAGCCGCTGTTGTGCCCTCTTGATGGTGCCTTTTGTGTTGTCCTTCCAGGTCAGGTCATCCCGCATGTGCATCCCCAGGAATCGGAGGGTTGAGACTCTCTCCACGCTCTCTCCGTCGATGAGCAGGGGCTGGATCTCGGACTTTTTCCTCCTGAAGTCTACGATGATTTCCTGGGTCTTTGACTTGTTCAGCAGCAGGTTGTTAACCTTGCACAGCTTGCTCAGTTGCTCTACCTCATCCCTGTACGCCGCCTCGTCCCCCCCCCCGAGATGCATCCCACCACGGTGGTGTCGTCTGCAAACTTTACGATGGAGTTGCTGGGGTGGACGGGGGTGAAGTCGTAGGTGTAGAGGTTGTAGAGGATGGGGCTTAGCACGCAGCCCTGGGGGGACCCAGTGCTGAGTCTGAGGGCTGTGGAGGTGTGGGGGCCCACCCGCACCCTCTGGGGGCGGTCGGTCAGGAAGTCCTTGATCCACGCACATATAGAGTGTGATAGACCCAGGTCTAGTAGTTTGGTCACTAGCCTGTCTGGAAGGATGGTGTTGAAGGCGGAGCTGAAGTCCACGAAGAGCAGTCTCGCGTAGCTGTTTCCCCTCTCCAGGTGGGATAGAGTGGCGTGGAGAGTCGTCGCGATGGCGTCCTCTGTGGACCTGTGGGCTCTGTAGGTGAACTGGTATGGATCCAGGTTGGGCGGGAGGCGTGTGAGTATGTGGGCCCGGACTAGTTTCTCGAAGCACTTCATGATGATTGGTGTGAGTGCCACCGGGCGGTAATGGATTGCTTTGTAAACACGTTACAAATAATGTAACCTCAAACTTAAACATTTGACCATTGCTATGTAAAGACCTACGTTACCTCTCCGTCTATGTATTTAAGAGTGGTTACATTTGCTCATTCCCATACCTCAGCTGTTTATCAAATAAAGA
>NC_137687.1:7545284-7547784 GCF_963989245.1 Nansenia antarctica
AGCAGATTCAGGAGAGGAGAGGGGAATGGGGGTTATTCTGAGGGATTATTCTGAAGCTATATCCCCAATAACTGGGGGAGTAAGTGAGTGAGAGTGTGTCTGATGTGTGTGTGTGTCTTATAGAGTGTATTAGCTAGTGTGTATGATGAGTGTCAGCACTACGTCTCCTAAAGACACCCGCTTCCCCCTCTACTGTGTCCCTAAGAACTTCTATTGCCCCCCTTGTACTGTTTCTCTGTTCCTCCAGTATAAAAACAAAAACAAAAAAAACTAGGTTTTAGAAGAAGGTGATAGAAGAAGGTTTTTCCTTCTATCAATGGCCCCGGGCCTGAGCTAGATTACTCTTCCTGCCACGAATGGTGGACTGATGATTCACATGCTTAGCATTCAAATGTATTGATTGTAAGTCGCTTTGGAATAAGGCGTCTGCTAAATGCCAAAAATGTTAATGTAAATGGCCTACCTTGATGCCCTTGCCCAGGCTCTCCAGCGAGTTGATGTCCAGGCCCTCCTTGCAGGCCTGCAGACAGGAGATGACCTTCTGGCTCTCGATCTTCCCTGGCCTGATGGTCAATCCTGAGAGACTCCCCCGGAAGTACTGGGTGAACTGGGGCTTCGTCACCTCGCCACCTACACGTACAGACACAAACACGCGCGCACGCACGCAAACGCGCACGCACGCACGCAAACACACACACGCACGCACGCACGCACACACACACACACACACACACACACACACACACACACACACACACACACACATACACACATATATACACAGTTCCTGAGTCAGCTCTTAGAGGATCCTCATCCCTTGCCTCTGCCACTACCACTGTATGTCCTCACTGCGGGCCCAGGCAGATGGTATAGTGACAGTCCGCTGATGCCAGGTCGTTCATCACAACAGGTTTCAGTTTGCTTTGAGCCAAAATGGAAGCTCCGCATCTAATTGTCTTTAGCACCGTCGTTAGGAGAGGGTTTCAACTACAGCCTGACACATACCAGCCCTTGTGGACAGGCTCTTGGTAAACAGAACCCTTCAACAGACAGACAGGCAATGTCTGCATGGTTTACAGACAGTTACATACATGCATACAACCATACACACACACACACACACACACACACACACGCTGACCTTTCTCTGTTACTTACGCACATTTTTTAGTTCCTAATGGTGCCCTGGTTGCCAGAGCAGTTCTTGGAGAAAAACTCTCCTTCCTCCCCCTCCCTCCCCTGCTCTTCCCCTCCCTCCCCTGCTCTCCCCCTCCCTCCCCCTCCCTCCCCTGCTCTCCCCCTCCCTCCCCCTCCCTCCCCTGCTCTTCCCCTTCCTCCCGCTCCCTCCCCTGCTCCTCCCCTTCCTCCCCCTCCCTCCCCTGCTCCTCCCCTTCCTACCCCTCCCTCCCCTGCTCTTCCCCCTCCCTCCCCTGCTCTCCCCCTCCCTCCCTCCCCTGCTCTTCCCCTCCCTTCCCTGCTCTCCCCCTTCCTCCCCCTCCCTCCCCTGCTCCTCCCCTTCCTCCCCCTCCCTCCCCCTTCCTCCCCCTCCCTCCCCTACTCTTCCCCTTCCTCCCCCTCCCTCCCCCTCCCCTACTCTTCCCCTTCCTCCCCCTCCCTCCCCCTTCCTCCCCCTCCCTCCCCCTCCATCCCCTGCTCCTCCCCTTCCTCCCCCTCCCTCCCCTGCCCTTCCCCTTCCTCCCCCTCCCTCCCCTCCCCTCCTCTTCCTCACTCAAAATGGCTGCTTACGCCCCATCATTTCCCTGACAGATGTTATCAATTCACAGTCGAGGCCAGGGAAACCATTAAGACCCACCCACACAGGGAAAAAAAAAGGGACCGATCGGATTATTCAGACGTCGTGAACCGAGAATAATATGGATGATAAAACCGCTGATCGCTCCGCTTTGTGGCAGCCAGTCTTTACATCATGTCAGCTCTGCTCAGTGTGTCGCCAACTTGCCTTCCTCTCTGAGACGATTCAGAGCCTGATGGAGGAACTAAGCAGTAGGCATTGTAGAGTACACACTGTGTATGTGTGTGTGTGTGTGTGTGCGTGTGTGTGTGTCAGAAGTGGCACTCAATTCTATGAAGGAATGAGAGATGGAAGGCAACAGCCCTTCCATTAAAAGAGAGAGTGGGAAATAAACACTGTACCCTTAATGGTCTGCTGGAGAAGGCAGGCTACCCTATGTTCTTTTTTTTTATGTCTTCCCATTCTTACATGTCCCCTCCCATCTGTCAATTCTGTCTCTCGAAGGTTTCCATCAACCCCCACTCGTTCAATACGCAGTGCTAACAGTGCTAGTAGTGCTTAAAAGTAGTGCTTACTTAGCTGTCTATATATACCGTTTATTAACACTTTTAAGAAGGATAATAATTGGAAATAATGGAAACTAACAAACATGGAACAATTTACATCAAAGACAGAATTGGCTCCAGAAGTTGAAAGAGACCTGTCTGCCTGTCAATAGCATAGAGCTAGCAGCTGAAGCGTAGCCTT
>NC_137687.1:7552784-7575284 GCF_963989245.1 Nansenia antarctica
ACTTGAAATGAACCATGACCTAGAATACTTCAAATAGTTCTGCCTTTACAGCGGCAATCTGGGAACTGGCATTTGAGGACTTTTAAATGATTTATATACTGTACAGCCATTGATTGTTGAAGAATGAAACTTGAGTCCCATTCACACCAAATGTAGTGCGAATAGGAGTGCATGTTACAGTATGTTCACTGTATGCTCATTTGACTTTTAAAGTATCCGTTAGTATCTTAGGGTGTGTGTGTACCCGTGTGTGCATGACGGTTTGCACAGCGGTACCTTTTGTTGCAGAGATATCTGGAGATCTCAGCTCTACGTACTGCGCATACCAGCAGGATTGTCTCTTATCTGTCTTTAACTAGACCTGCGTCCCTCTCCTTCTCTCCCCTTCTCTCCTTTCTTGCCTCCCACTCTTCTATTGTATCCCTCGTTATTCTTTAAGAAAATATCAGTTTTGCCCAACTACATACCGTGGAGACCTCATACTGTATGCTTGTTCTTTTTTATCACATTATTATTAATACTTTTGTATACTGAATTATAAAAGCAGACTGTCTCAACCTTTTCAAATGGCATCTACTGCCTATTAGAGTAACCAAGCCCTGTTACTGCAAGGGTCCATCTCAAATTAGCAGTTAACACACACACACACACACACACACACACAAACACACACACGCACCACAATGAGAGAGAGAGAGAGGTTAATTAGCAGGCACATCTTAAAGGAAGTACCAGTGACACTTGTCACTGCCTAAACATCTCACCAACTCATTTGTAAATGCACTCATATATACAATAGTACTGACTCATACAGTATACAATAGTACTGACGTCAACATCAGAGGCAAGTGTGTGACTTGGGGTCTTTGGCGTGTCCCATCTTTTCAGTTCATTAGTGACATTTAGTGCTACATGTGAACATGCAAACATGCTACAACATTACTTATGAGTCAAGCCCCTCAGGTCACTATTTTAAAACCTCCACCAAACTTAAAAATGTTCAAGATCTGGTCTTTGAAAGACCCCTATGATGGTCGGTGCTGTTCCGATTTGTCTGTCCTTGCCATGCTGTCTGCAGCCATCGACATAGCTAGGGGATTAGGTTCCAGACCAGGTGACATGACCACAAAAACTCATGAGCCCTAGTTGGTGTTTTTCCTCAGTGACACACGGTCAGGGGAAACTCAGGATCCGATGCAGGAGTGTTGTTGAGAGGGTTGTTTTCTGGCTTGATGCTGCCATCTGATGGTTAGCCGTAGTAATTGCAACCAGTAAAATCATCGATGAAGCAGCAACATGGTAAATGGACTGCACTTATTCCAAAGCGCTTTAAAATGGCCTCTCAGTCACCGATTCACAAACCAATGGCAGCAAGCTACCATGCAAGGCACCGGCCCGGCCCGCTCATTGGGAGCAATTTGGGGTTCAGCGTCTTGCCCAAGGACACCTCGACACGTGGACAGAAGGATCGAATCGCAGAATTTGCAATCATTAGACGCCGGCTCTCCCTCCTGAGCCACAGCCGCCCCTATACATAATATTGGAGCGTCCACCAGATACCATTCTATTTTTACAAACAAGCATAGCCCAATCCCCCAAATTATTCCTGAAAGTATTTGATTTCTGCTCAATCTAGCTTGGTGTTTGCACTTTTGGAGTTATTCCATCGCTTCAATCGTACCAGGCAATGTAATGCAAGCCAGTCTTGCAAACCAGCAGAGTTTTCATCTCCATGGTGATGGTGATGATGCAGATGACCATTGATAAAATGAGAGGAGCAGGTGAATTAGATTTTTTGGGGGGAAGAAGAGTTCAGAGTTCAGATGAGTGTTAAGAATGCTGCCAAAAACTGTATGACAGAGAGAGAAAACAGGCTGATAAGAGGGAGAGATGGCAATGGATTCCATAGGGATTTTAAAAGGCTATAGTCAGTGAATTGCTTTGTTGATGTTGAGTTATGTAGCAGGTTAAAAGCTGGCCACTCACCTATGACACCACTGATACCGTGTTCATAGATACATTCAATCACGCAGGAAAACCTCTTACACCCAATCACAAAAAGGCTGGACTGTAATTTGCCCTCCTGACTATGATATATCACCCTCACTCTGACATACAGTATCTCTCTCTCTCTCTCTCTCTCTCTCTCTCTCTCTCTCTCTCTCTCTCTCTCTCTCTCTCTTTCTCTCAGACACACACACACACACACACATGACATGCTCTATCCACTCATTAGCTTCATTTTTTATAACTTCTATTATTCTTCCGGCCCCTGCACTTTTAGCAGTCTCTTAATTAGAATGAGAGGATTACAATGTCCTTGAGCCCAATGTGCTGTAGTAGGCCTAGTGCTTGGCTAGGGGATAATGGGATGTAATTGTTTTATGGTGTATAACGAGAGGGTCACACAGGACTCGTTAGCCCATGCAAATAAGTCGTTTGTTTTCGAGGTGATTAGCCATGGATTTCCCAGTGTTTGCTTTGAGCGCAGAGCCGTTGACAGAGAGTACAATTGTTTAAAGGAGCAGGGCATACGTTTGTTGGAAATCTGCCATCTCGGGGCCATCGGGGCAAAATCAGTTAGAAGTTCCAAACAACTTCCACCCTACAGTATATAACCCCCCAAGACAGACTTGCAGTTTCCGACATCTGTTTTCTGCATGCACGTATGATTCAAAGTGGCAGCCACCAGAGACAGAAAGGCAAAAAATGGGTGAGTCCACTCCCCTAGAACACCACTGGCAGTACCAACATATGTAAACAAACACAAGTCTAGGTTAGACACTCCAAAACAGTGTTCGTAAATTAAATAAAAGGATGCCGTTCCCTGATCGCTACCAATTAAACATAGTCATTACAACCATTTAGGAAGCTTTTACAAAGTGATTCACTTAGGAACAAGAGGCATTATGTAATGATTCTTTTTTTTGTGTTTAATAATGCAATGAAAAGCTCCATGTTGGACAAAGGCAACATCCTATAGTAGACAAATATGGAATAAGGAATGTGATGTGTTGTCTTCCACTTCCTGGATGAATAGTTACACAGCTTCCTGTGTCACGTGTGCCGTCGCCTCGTATCTCTGGCGCTTAGTGTTGACCTGGACAGAATGACAAAGACAATAAGTTAAAGTAATAGAAGAGTGGCTCGGTTACAGTGACTGCTGTTAAAACCACATCGACGTTTAGATGAGCAGCCTCACCCTATAGGAGGAGCTCCACTCCCCAGTGCCGTGGCTGTTGACCGAGCGCACTCTGTAAAGGTAGTGGGTGTCTGGGAGCAGCCCTGAGGTCTGCAGGTTACAGGCCTCCAGCCCACGCACGATCACACCCTCCCCCACGGCCTCCCCCATGGCCTTCGCCACGGTATCAGCGTCCTGGAAGTGAATGTCAAAGCTGTCTACCTCCTCGCCCATCGGAACCATCCAGAAGATCTACACACAGACAGAAAGACAGAAACACAATTGAACAGGACCCGTAATATGACAATGAATCATACTTATGTAAACCAAAAAGTGTGTTGGCAGTCAGGTTATTTTATGAATAAACTCCAGTGTTGCAGTGCATGGTGGGACTGTAGCCTACCTCCACAGTGGCTCCCACGATATGGTGCTGATAGATGATCGGGGGTCTGGGCAAGAGGAGCTGGTGTTTCTCCTCTCTGGGGCTGCTGTCTCCAGCGGGGAGCATCAGCTGCTCTTCCCGTGTCAGGGGGGGCTCCACCGGTATCAGGCTTTTGGCTGGCGAGCCTGGGCTCGATGCCGACTGCACCACGTCACGCGGTTCAAAAATGCAGTCGAGGCTGGGCACTGGGGAGGCGACGGCTGCTGCTTCTACGCTCTTCCAGCGGAGGTGAGTTCCCAGGCTGATCTGCAGGTCAATGAGGAGGGCGTAAAAGTCCATCTTCACTGCCTTGAAGGGTTCCCCCTCCTGGAGGTATGGGGCAGGACGCCGGACGCCCTCCTTGGTCTTGTGCAGCAACTGGGTCAGAGCCTCGCTGACGAACACCACAGAGTCAGGCTCCAGGAGTGCCTTCTCAGACATCACCTCCAGCCCGGTCAGAGAGGCCATGAGCGGGGCGGAGTCATGGAGGAATTCCATGGCGGCGCCTTGGGTGCTGGACGTCAGGCCGTCCAGGTGGGCCAACAGCGCGGACTCGTTGTTGAGCAGGGTGTGACGCATCGACTGGAAACACTCGCGGACGCGGCGCCTCATCTCTGCCCCGTCCGTACCGACCCTAGTCTTCAGTTGCTCCATGGCAACCATGTCGGTTTCACACTGAGTCTTCACTGAAATCACATGACATGGGGGACATTCAGAAACATTTCTCTGGCACATTTGAATTGATGGAAACGGAGATGTTGATTCATATTGCACTTTCCCTGACAAATACAATGTCATAAATGGATCAATAAACAAGTGTACAGTAATCACGTCCCCCACAATGTCGTCCTTGTGTGAATTGGTGACGATTAATGAGCATACCCCTGCAGCAACATATTGATATACTATAGGCCAAGTGTCAGTATTAAGTTATGCTATAGGCCTACTGCATTAATTAGTCTACACTCCTATAGCTGCATTCACAGCCACTCTCAAATCCGTGGACTGCCTTCAAATGTACACAAAGCTGTAAAAAGCAAGACTGGTAATTAATCAAATAAGCACTACATATCCTATATGCCTACGTTCCTTTAACATTTCCGTCATACGTTTGAATAATTGTCTGAATTTCACACAAGGGGAGCTACATCATTCGTGTGGGACATGTTTACTGTATAGTTGTTAAAACATGGCTTACAGTATGAACTTTCAATAAAGTAGATTGTGCAGCTGTATTTTATTCACCTACACTACTGTAATTGTGAACTATTTAAGAGGTAGCCTATTATGTGGGGAATGCAATTCTCCTTGCTGTAATTATGTTATGTTAAAGCTTTCATATTTTATAAAAATCATTAGGTTATGTAGAAGCAAATAGCAGTCCTTCATCAGTGATCTTAACAGATTCTGGCAACTTTTAATGACGGCACATTAACTCAACAAAACCAACCTGCAGAGAAACATTCTGTGCTCTTTTTTTAAGCTCTATTTTTATTTTTAGCTTTAAAATGACATGGCATATTGGACATTTGTGTCAGCAGTATTAGCTGAACACACCACTGTGCTGTAGTGCTGTTTCACCTGCGCTCACGTTGGTGAAGTAGGTCAAGTGTCATCATGTGTGCTGTTTTCACTATGGCCTTGAAAATCATGTTGGCACTAAGAACTTTCTATCCTGTTATAATATAGCCCAAGACTTCCTTTCATACAAAACAACAATGACCCAGCAACCACAGACCTTGTTGTACAAATCCAGTAATTAATAGTTAGTAAAGAAACAACACACTAAGCTGTGACCTCCTTACCCTTCACAGCCAGCTCCAGGGCCGTCCGGAGGCTGGCCTCCCTCCTGGTGCGAGCCTCGTGGCTCATGGCTGTCAGCAGGTCATGGCCGAGGTGTCCCTGTTCCATGCACCCCCTGAGTCCCTCGTCGTCCAGGCAACAGCGTCCCTCGTCGTACAAGCAACAGTGGGAGAGGGCTCGCTCCAGGTGGACAGGGCCCGGCTCCCTCCTGCCCTCATCCATGGGCTCTGTTAGAACGTGGGCCTGCTTCTCTGCTTTAGGCTGGGCGTCCTTATGCCTAAGTGAAACAGGAGAATGGGAGGGCAGGATAAACATCAAATTAGGCAACAAATTTTTTTGTAAAAATGCCTTTTACTGTGTAGCACCCTTGAAGTAAGCTAGATGAAGTGAATGCTACTGCAATTCCCATATTTTACCAGTAGGCCTATATGAATGGTCTTTATTGTCATTAATATAGTACAGGTACCATACAACGAAATTTGGGAGGGGGGGCTCCCCTGGTGCTAGGATTCTTTTTTTTACTAAAAACAAGAAGGGAAAAGAGCTGGTTTACATAAATAAAGGCTATATACACTATCCACTATACTATACTACTATACTATACAAATAAAACACTGTGCTGTACTCTATGCTATAAATATCCTAACATTTCCTATCTCTGAACCTTCTGTACACAAGGGTTGTCATATTGCACATAGGAGCATATAGCTATACATATATATATATATTATTTTTTTAAAGCTCCAAACCTGTTTGAGTGTTCAAATTCCATCTCTTTTCCAGCGTGTTTGGAGCGCTCGGAGCGTCCACAACACCACCAGGCGCTGGGCTCAGACATGAAGGTATACGTTAACTGATAAAAGGCTATTACGTCTGAAATGCCCTACAACAGGAAAAAAGTTATTATTTTATTTAACTTATCACAACGTTTTCTCGAAACATTGACATGTAGTTAGCTGACGGTTCTCCTAATTGTACAACCACTGCTGCTCATTAGGACTATAATTATACTTGTGAAGTTGATTCATTTATATTTTCTAGGTCATTTTCCATATCACCCGGAGGCGTAATTGTTTCCCACCTTATCAACACGGTGTCCGTTTGATGTGTGAACGTATAAACGAATCCCGCTAGAATATCTCACCTGCTTTACTGTGACGTATTATCAATACCGTTTATGACGTGTTCTGAAATGTCATTCACGTCGGCCGAATGAAGAAATTACTGGGTGAAATAAAAAAAATAAAAAAAATAATAATAATAATAATAATAATAATATAAGAATATATTAGACTCATTATATATTATATTATATATATTATACTAATTATATATTATAATATAATAATAATACATTAGACTCATATAGCACTTTTCTAGACACTCAAAGACGCTTAAAATGCCATCCATAAGTATTGGAATGAGGAAGCATGTTGTCCTCTTTTAGCTCTATATTCTCTATGTTTCCTACTTTTAGATAAGTTTCACCGTTTGGAAATTAAAACATAGGCACACTATTTTAGGGCACCGCAAGTGTTTTAGTAAGACAATTGGCTTGACAGGTGTTTTTGTGGTGCGTTAGTCAGGTGTTTTCCGTCACAACAGAGCCGTCAATGTGCGCATTGATTCACACACACACACACACACACACACACACACACACACACACACACACAATCACACACACACACACACACACACACACACACACACACACACAATCACACACACACACACACACACACACACACACACACACACACACACACACACACACGCACACACACACACACACACACACACACACACACACACACACACACACACACACACACACACACACACACACACACACACACACACACACACACACACAATAACTGAGACACACAGCCAGATTCTAAAACAACTTTTTATTGGCCAATGTACAGAAAGTGCTGTAGTGACCAGAAACAAAAAAACAGACCAAAGAAAAAAAAATAAAAAAATAAAAAAGAAGTACAAATAATAGAAGGTTTTACACATTTTACAAGGTTCATATTTATTTTCCTCCTCTTCTTCTTCTTAAACAAACGTTGGGTTCGGAGAACATCAGGGGTTCAATGCAAAGTCCACCAAAGGTTTTCTTTTAGGGGTGGGGGCAGGGGGGGGCAGGTGTAAGGGGAGTGACGTCACAAGCACAGGTGTCACAGCAGAGATGAGGTAACCTTAAACAACTTTTGAGAACTTCACATGAACATGTAGCTATACACAGAGTCTTAGAGACATGGCTCTTCCCCCCAGCTAGAACCAAAGGAGTTAGGAGTGTGTGACAGTGAGAGACAGATAACTCGTGAGCTTAGAATTATAAGGTTCTATCTCCGTTTAGGGCAGTTCAGAGATATTGAGCGTCAAAGTTTTTACATTCCATTATGTTTTGTGAGATGGAACCTTTGTATTTTATTAATTACTAACTCAAAAATGTAAACATTTTAAAAATAACACCACACAGCCATTAATAAACACCTAATGGATCAGATTATGTGAAAAAAACTAAATTTGGACAAAAATGGAGATAGAACCTTATAATTCTAATGTCACAAACAGGGGAAGGCTCTCAGTCAGTCATTGGGTACCAGGATTACCTACAGATACAAGATACTATTGTTAAAGATGGGGGTGGAGGGGGGGGGGTTGCTGGTTATGACTACATAAAAGTAAAGACGACTATAAATGCCCTTTACATACAGTTCAACTGGAACATTGATGACCGATCAAGTTGTGCAAACTGTCCCTCAAATTAGTTTCCATGTGTAAAATAATGCTACTCTAATCATTTCAATTCTCACAGGTTGAAGGAACAGGCATCCTATGTCTGTTGTTAAATCTGAGCCTTAAATCTGAATCATTTAAATGTTATGAAGCAAACACACAGAAGGGGTTGTGTTTGGGATGAACATGTACAGATTCATTAGGGCTGGTTTTGGTGTGCATATTTCGGTGTGCATACAGATGGGGGAAAGGCGGAGTTTGCTGGGTTCAGGATGGGACTCACCTACTCTAGGCAGTATTTAAAGGTCAGAGGAGCATATACAAATGTACAAATCAAATCAAATCAAATTTTATTTGTATAGCGCATTTCTTACAAGATGCAACTCAATGCGCTTCACACAATGAACATTTTCAGTCAATCAGTCAATCAATCAATCAATACTGACAGAGCCGCGAGCAGGCAAAAGTAAAAACCTGTACACTATGTAGCCAGGAAAATTCCCTTGCAGCCCTCTACACATAGAGCGACTACTACCAGTTTGCCTACCAGCACCCAGCGGTGGACCCCCACACCCCCCCTCGGGGAGCCCCCGCCGCCCCACACACCCAGCCCGCCCCACCACCAGCACACCCGGCCCAGCCAAGCAAGCACAGACCAAAGAGGCCCCGCACAAGGACGGCCAAGCAGGTGCCCCGGCTGCGGAACAGACCAGGCACACGGGGCAGCCGGGGGGCCCCAAGGGGAAGCCAAGGACCACCGCCACAAAGCAAGCAAGCAAGGGCAAAAAACCTGTACACCATGTATCCAGGAAAAGTTCCTTGCATATTATCGGCGTACACACTGTCCATAAATGTAGTGTTATATCTGCATCGTTCTGCATCCAGCATGGTCACAGATCCTGCCAAAAGAGAATCTTAAGCACAGTTATGATGCAACAACACAATAAAGACAATAAAGATGACAGCAATACAACCTGATGGTGGTCCTGGTACACCCTTGTACCGGTTCCAGTACTGCTCTAGGTGCTACTGGGAGCTGACAGTGCCTCATCATCACCCGGGTCCATTTTCCTGTCAACACAAATCTCAAAACACGAGTATGGTGTAATGGCCTAGTGATCCTAGTTCTATAATGTCCAATGTCTCCCTTAGTAGCAAAAGACGACATTGAATAAGTAGGTTTTGAGGTCACGCTTAAAAATGTCCTGAGTTTTAGACAACCTCAGGCCCTCAGGTAGGGTGTTCCACAATCTAGGAGCATATATGCTTAAAGCTGATCCTCCAAATCTCTTTGTCCTAGCCTCTGGCACTATTAAAAGTTCCGTGCCACTAGACCTTAGGGGTCTAGATGGTGTGTATCTTATGAGCATGTCCACCATGTAATTGGGCGCATCGCAGTGGAGTGATTTATAGACTAGTAAAAGGATCTTAAAGTCTATTCTATAACTGACAGGGAGCCAGTGTAGTGATCTCAAGACAGGTGTGATGTGCGCTCTTCGTTTGGTCCTAGTAAGGACACGAGCAGCAGCATTCTGAACCATTTGTAGTCTATTTATCATTTTTTTGGGGAGACCTGTCAGGAGAGCATTACAGTAATCTAGCCTACTAGTAACAAACGCATGCATTAATTTTTCGGTGTCTGCCTGGGAGAGAAATTATTGTACCTTAGTGATGTTTCTTAGATGGTAGAAGGCTGTTTTAATAGTATTATTAATATGAGTTTCAAAATGTAGATCTTGGTCAATTATGACACCAAGATTCCTAGCCTGACACTTAGTGTTAAGAGCTAGTGTTTTCAAGTGTGCAGATAATTTCTCTCTCCCAGTTTTCTTGCCAATGATCAATACCTCTGTTTTTTCTTGATTGAGTTGGAGAAAGTTTTGTGTCATCCAAATATTAATATCAGCAATACAATCTATCAGGTGGTCGATCATCTTGTAGTCGTTGGGAGTTACTGAGATATAAAGCTGAGTGTCGTCAGCATAGCTGTGGTAGTTAACGCTATGCCTCTTGATAACAGAACTGAGGGGTAGCATGTATAGGCTAAAAAGCAACTGTCCCAAAATGGACCCCTGGGGAACCCCACAGGTTGTGCTATAGCACGAACACACACACACACACACACACACACACACACACACACAGAGATCTGTGCCCTCTTGCAATATCATCAAACACATTGCACTTGCTGTATCCGGCAGACAATGTATGTGTGCGTGTTCTATTAGTGTGTGAATGCATTTACAGAGGGCCCTCTTTTCATGAATAATTCAATTCAATCTGTTCTTTACGTCTGTGAAGGAAAGACATCTTCAGACCAAATCCTTGGCCCTGAAACTCACAGAGGCTACAAGAGACCCTCAGATGCACTCTCAGAGAATCTGACATGCAGTGATGTGTGTGTGCGTGTGTGTGTGTGTGTGTGTGTGTGTGTGTGTGTGTGTGTGTGTGTGTGTGTGTGATGCACTCACTTTTCACACACTACTTGTGGGTCGAAACAGTGAGGTTGTCCCTGGGAAAATATTGTGAAAGATGGGGGTGGAGGGGGGGGGGTTCTGTTTATGACCACAGAAAAGGAAAGATAGAAATGCCCTTTACCTAGGAGGAGTTTTTAAACATTGAAGACTGTTCAAGTTGTGCAACTGCCCCCAGAATTAGTTTCCATGTGTCAAAGATGCTAGTGTAATCATTGAGTTAATTTAGTATGCTGTCTCCCATCACAAGATGATGAATGTCCTGTTCTCTTTACCCCTCTCTCACTCTCTGTTTCTCTGGCTGCGTACTGTAACCATATTCCTCTTAAGCTAATGGTCTATCTCCTTCCCTAACTCTCTCACTCACACACACACACACACACACACACACACACACACACACACACACACACACACACACACTCTCTAACAGCAGTAGCCATAGAGCTCTCCAGGACACTAAGCTGACCCATTTGAGTTGGATGAATAATTAAGGTAGAGCATTCATTGGGATCTGATGTACTAGATTAGGATCTGGAGGCCCATTTTCACCATGCTCTCTTTAACATAGATTTTAGCTGTGATAGTGGTTCACATTGATTCTAAGGACCCAGTGTATCTGCTGGGCTACCCACTAAAATCCTCTCCAGCAATTGCCGAGCTACGAACCTATTAGAAAGCTGACTCATTTAGTGGGCCAACCCACTCAATCTCAAGCCCTTTTAAAATGGGTCACTGATTGATTAAAATAGCAAGCCTTCACAAAATATGTGAGGAATGGTTGATTTTGCTTTGGATATCTTCATTCTCTGAGCAACAATACAAACATACAAAATTACATCTTAACTAGACCTAACACTATAGCCTAGACCTAGCCTAACACTATAGCCTCTAGTTTAAAAACAAGTGTACATTAAACATGTTGTCCCACTCAAATGATGTAGCCCCCCTCTATAAAAGGAGTTGGATGGTGAATTATTTGCTATTAGGATACTATCATACTAACTCTTTTGATATAACACCTGCCAGAAGATATTTGGTTACAAATGCAACTGGCTATACCTAGGTTACCCAACTCTGGTTTCCATATTGATACAGTTTCTGTATTAAATGATGCTGCATAACAGCCTTCACTCACAAAATATTCCCAAGTGCATTAGCTATTAGAGAATTTCTATGGCCGAATTTTCCCCATCGTATTGTCCGAATTGGGATAATCTGTGTAATTTTATAAAGTCTGCATCTGTATGAGATACACATCGCTTACACATTTTCATTTATAAATCACTTACACATTTCATATTATGCCTCAATTATGATTTTGAAAGGCTACTGGTAAGTGAGACAATTCAAACTGGCTGGACCAGTGTGGTTGATTGATTTTACACGACAGTAAAGCACAAACCGTGCTGTTGTCCAATGCCATTCATTCTATTCTAATGCCATTCTCTAGGTCTAGGGAGTCCACCCACTGGTCGTAGAACGTGCGAAAACGGGGTTTTGCCAGGGTTGCGCTACTTAATCACCATTAAAAATACATTTTTGGAAGATATTGTCTTACATGTGTCAACATACATGTCCATATGTATTATAGTTTTAGCTCTGTGTACTTGTTTTCGATGTACTTATTGTTTTAAGAATGTAATTTCAATGTTACCGTTGCTACTCACTAGCACTTTCCACGGCTCTGACCAATAGTAATCATTTTAATGGACGTGTCACCGGTATCTAAGGCATCTTGACTTCCTATTGGTCTACCCGCAAGTCTCCACTCATTGGAGGATTTTTTCCTGTGGTAAATGTAAGGAGACACTTGACAGAGCTTCATCATTATTGACATCTGATCGTCTTCGCGGTAGGTTTTCTGTTCAATTCAACTTGTTTTCTATCTAAAAATATAATAGCTACATGTTTGTCTTGTATCCAGCGGCTTTTGATTAGAAATATAGTCTGATTCTCTAACAATCTTACCGAATTATTATATATATGTTTTGTTGTTGTCATCCTTATAGCTACATTTCTCAAAAACTACGAACTGGCTAGCTAGAGTTGACTAGTAACTTCAGTCATGTGGATGTTGAGCTCTGTTTCAATGTTGGGTGAATTGATTTGGAACGGTGAAGAGGTTATTACATTACCGGCGCTCTCAGAGCGAATTTACGAACGCAGCTGTGATATTCTGACGTGTAGCAAGAATACATACTGTATATGAATGATGAGCCACACACTGGATATCAACTTGACTCTTTAGTTATTAGACGTGCTCGCATTACAGCATATGCATTGACTACCTCTAGACTCCGCGGGACGGAGTCTTGACTGTGTATCGTGTCTACCACCAGGTGGCAGTAGGTGGTCTAAACATTACAGCAGACATTGACTCTTCCCGTTCTGCTTTCGGCGCCAAAGAAGTTTACCTCAGAAGCCTCGAGACAGCGGAGACACACGACAGAGACGCAAGGAGAGAAGGTTAATATACATTATTATGTCTTAAACAGGCTAATATGCTACATTAGTATGTCTTAAACAGGCTAATATGCTACATTAGTATGTATTAAACAGGCTAATATGCTACATTATTATGTCTTAAACAGGCTAATATGCTACATTATTATGTCTTAAACAGGCTAATATGCTACATTATTATGTATTAAACAGGCTAATATGCTACATTATTATGTATTAAACAGGGTAATATGCTACATTAGTATGTCTTAAACAGGCTAATATGCTACATTAGTATGTCTTAAACAGGCTAATATGCTACATTATTATGTATTAAACAGGCTAATATGCTACATTATTATGTATTAAACAGGCTAATATGCTACATTAGTATGTCTTAAACAGGCTAATATGCTACATTAGTATGTCTTAAACAGGCTAATATGCTACATTATTATGTCTTAAACAGGCTAATATGCTACATTATTATGTATTAAACAGGGTAATATGCTACATTAGTATGTCTTAAACAGGCTAATATGCTACATTAGTATGTATTAAACAGGCTAATATGCTACATTAGTATGTCTTAAACAGGCTAATATGCTACATTATTATGTCTTAAACAGGCTAATATGCTACATTAGTACGTCTTAAACAGGCTAATATGCTACATTAGTATGTATTAAACAGGCTAATATGCTACATTAGTATGTATTAAACAGGCTAATATGCTACATTAGTATGTATTAAACAGGCTAATATGCTACATTAGTATGTCTTAAACAGGCTAATATGCTACATTATTATGTCTTAAACAGGCTAATATGCTACATTAGTACGTCTTAAACAGGCTAATATGCTACATTAGTATGTCTTAAACAGGCTAATATGCTACATTAGTATGTCTTAAACAGGCTAATATGCTACATTATTATGTCTTAAACAGGCTAATATGCTACATTAGTACGTCTTAAACAGGCTATTATGCTACATTAGTATGTCTTAAACAGGCTAATATGCTACATTAGTATGTCTTAAACAGGCTAATATGCTACATTATTATGTCTTAAACAGGCTAATATGCTACATTAGTATGTCTTAAACAGGCTAATATGCTACATTAGTATGTCTTAAACAGGCTAATATGCTACATTAGTACGTCTTAAACAGGCTAATATGCTACATTAGTATGTATTAAACAGGCTAATATGCTACATTAGTATGTCTTAAACAGGCTAATATGCTACATTAGTATGTCTTAAACAGGGTAATATGCTACATTATTATGTCTTAAACAGGCTAATATGCTACATTATTATGTCTTAAACAGGCTAATATGCTACATTAGTATGTCTTAAACAGGCTAATATGCTACATTAGTATGTATTAAACAGGCTAATATGCTACATTATTATGTATTAAACAGGCTAATATGCTACATTAGTATGTATTAAACAGGCTAATATGCTATAGTTATTATACATTATTATGTATTAAACAGGCTAATATGCTTGTCGACGGTTGACAGCACACAGCTAACTACTAGCTAATGTATCTACTACATACCAACGGTAAACTGCTGGTAAAAACACAAATAACGCCTAATATAAATGACAACTAGTAGTTTAGCCAGGTCCTAGCATGAATTATTTGTTCTCATGACGACTGATGTATAGATGATTCACTTACTTAGACAAATGTAGGCTACTTTTTGTAAGTTGTGGATAAAGGCGTCTGCTACATGTCTAACATGTGATGTCATGTACTTTTCTAACACAGAACAGTGGAAGAGCAACAGAGCGACGGAGCCTATAGGTAACATGAGTTCAGAGGTGAGTGGTCGCTAGCTACAAGGCAGGTCAGCCAGCTACAGGGTTAGAGGGCTACAGGTAGGCAGGCCAGCCAGCCAGGTTATGTCAGGTAGAATGTTAGTTTACACCTATGCTGGAGGCTGACACACCTTCTCCCCGCTAGCAGGACGTGTTTCAAGACGTGCGGAGACATTTCTCCATGGTGGAGTGGGCCCGCCTGGCAGAAGGGGAGAAGATCCGCTACAAGAGCATGAAGCGGAACCACCTGGCCCTGCAGGCTCTAGGTGACTGCTGCTGGGGAGACAGGGCTGTGTGGATGGCATGGATATATATATATATATTATACAGGGCTGTGTGGATGGCATGAAGATATATATATCATTAATTTATTTATAATTATTTATTTTATACAAATGTTTTTATTATCAAGTACATTAATAGTGTAATCTAGTTCTCAGTCTCCTCATAGCCACAGTGCAAGCCAAACTGGTGCACTCTGTCATATAATATTTTGTGTGTGTGTGTGTGTGTGTCGCAGGGGTGCCCTCCACCGTACCTGCATTTATGCAGCGGCGCAGGGGCCATATGCCCCCCCCTCCTGCACCCAGAGACTCTGAGGAGGAGGAGGAGTGGACGCCGGCCCTGGAGAGACGCCCCCCAGGTAGAGCTGGAGGAGAGGAGGAGGAGGAGGAGAGGAGGAGGAGGAGAGGAGGGTGTCAGAAGCAGTCTGTCCAACTCCCACACTGGTCATCCTGCTTGTGGGAGGAGGAGAGGAGGAGAGAGTTGGTGTTCCAATGAAGCACATTGTGTTGCATTTGTGTATAACATGTGCTGATTGATTGATTGATTGATTGATTGTAGGGATGTGTAACATTTATAACGTCTCTGTGATTGGTTCCCCCAGCACCCCGGAGCTTCCACCCTCCAGCCCGGAGACCAGCAGGGAGACCAGCTGCGTCTCAGGGAGCCCCTCAGCGAGACTCACCTGCTGCACCGACAGTACAGGTGAGCAGAGTGATTCATACAGCTCATCATGGTGGGGGGGGGGTGAGATACAGGTGACTGTGAGATCTGGCTCATCATGTCTTCTGCCCCCACAGCCCCCCCCCTCTGGTCCTCAGGCCCCCCCCAGCGTGGAGGAGGTGGGGTCTAGTGTGGTGAGGGAACCCCCGCAGCCATGCCTGGAGGAGGAAGCGACTGCAGAGGAGCTGGCCTTCCTCTGGGACGGCCTCCCTGCTCAGAGGCAGGCTGGAGAGACCCCCAGCACCAGTGGAGGGAGGACACGGGGGTCCCAGCAGACTGGAGAGGCGAGGGAACACCCCCAGCCATGCCTGGAGGAGGAAGCGACTGCAGAAGAGCTGGCCTTCCTCTGGGACGGCCTCCCTGCTCAGAGGCAGGCTGGAGAGACCCCCAGCACCAGTGGAGGGAGGACACGGGGGTCCCAGCAGACTGGAGAGGCGAGGGAACACCCCCAGCCATGCCTGGAGGAGGAAGCGACTGCAGAGGAGCTGGCCTTCCTCTGGCAGGGTTTCCGCGGATCCTTAAAAAGTCTTAAAAAGTCTTAAATTCATGTATATAAAATTAATGCCTTAAAATGTCTTAAATTCATTACAAATGTCTTAAACTGGTCTTAAATACTTTACCCAAACGTCTTAAAATTGTCGGGGCAGGACTATTTAATTTTACTTTTTCTCGCGGCATTTTTCTATTGAGCAAACGTTTAATTTCATTGAGTAGCGCGCAGACTCCTCCCCCTTGCGTTCCTTTGGTTATAGTCAGCTGCAGTGCTTGCTACCTAGCATTAGCCAGTCTGCGAGATGGGGAAGTGCAAGTTCAACGAGAGGTGGCTTGACGACAGAAGATTTTGCGATTGGCTTAAGTCCACCGGCTACCCAGAAGAAGCAAGATGCACTGTGTGTAGGAAAACATTCAAACTCGGCACCATGGGCATTAAGGCGGTTGAGAGCCACCTAAAAAGCGAGAGGCATAAAACGGCTGCTAAAGGCCAACAGCAGACGCCAGGAATCTCCCAGTTCTGCGTGTCTGCCCCGGGCTCAGCGCCCCAGACAACGGCTGCCGCTGCTAGCAGCACTGCTAGCGATCTCAGAGCAACGTTTGGTGGAACACCTACACTGAAATCGGAGATTGTGTGGGTTCTCAATACAGTGGTAAAGCACCAGTCCTACTCCTCCAACGAGGGGATTGGAGATATCTTTCGGATTATGTTTCCCGACTCCCAAATCGCCACTACATTTGCTTGTGGAAAGGACAAGGCGTCATACATAATACGTTTCGGAATAGCTCCTTACGTCAGAAACGAGCTGATCGCGAATGTGAACGAGTCAGTTTTTGTTCTAATGTTTGACGAGAGTTTGAATCATGCCACAAAAAACAAGCAACTCGACGTGCACGTGCGGTATTGGGTCGGCGATCAAGTGGAGTCGCGTTACCTGGGCTCGCAGTTCATGGGACACGCTAAAGCTCAAGATTTACTGCAACACTTCAAGGTAAGTGCATTTTGTCAATGACAAAGTATTAGCTTTACATTAATTTTGGCAGATACTGGCAATGTCATGTAGATTCAGTATAATAGTAGGCGTACCATAGGGAATGATGCGGTGTAGTCTAGTCATTTCCACGTTATAGAGAGCCACAGAGAGGGAGAGGGGACGCGGGAGCGGGCGGGGGGATGGTGGGGAGAGAGAGTATCTAAGGGCGTAGGGAGAGGGAGTAGATGGATGAGTTATAGTTTGTTAACTGAGGATGTGTGCAGACAGAATGTTAAAGTACATTGAACCATTGGCAATCATGCTATTATTATTGTTATTATAGTCATCATTATCATCATCATTTATTATTATTGTTATTATTCTCATCATATTCATGTAATTCTCAGGAGTGTGTGGAGAGACTGAACCTGAGGAACATGGTGTCCATCTCCATGGATGGACCCAATGTTAACTGGAAGTTTCTGGAGCTTCTACAGCAAGAGCATGCTGAGCAGTATGGTGGTGCCCAGCTGGTTGTTGTGGGTAGCTGTGGGCTCCATACCCTACACAACGCATTCAAGTGTGGATTCTCCATGTGGCAACTGGAGAAGGTAAGATGATTATAACTATGAGAAGTAATCTTTCATTTGTCCCACAAGGCAAATTGGAATATTACAGCAAGTGGACACTTGACAGGATTTAAAGAGAGCATGAATTTACAGATGTTTCATACTATTAACTCCTAAGTTATTTTTCTAAGGGTTTATGCAATCAAAAGTGTCTGCACACATTATGTGTACAGTTCAGTCATTCTGTCAGTTTAGTTCTGGTATGTGTCTGTGTGTGTGTGGTCTACTGGGGAGCGCTGCTGGTTGAGCAGTCTGATAGGGCAGTGAGGAAGGACCTGCAGTATTGCTCCCTTACACACTTTGTGTCATTCCCCATGAGAGATGATGGCTAATTCAGCATTCTCCTCTCTCCCACCAAGGTGTTGAGAGCAATGCACTTTGTTTTCCACAATACACCAGCGAGGAGGGATGACTTCATTGCCCTCACCAAATCCTCAGTCTTCCCATTACCATTCTGTGGCCATCGGTGGATTGAGAACCTGCCAGTTGTGGAGAGGGCTATAGAGGTAATTAAAATCTTGATTTATATAGCACCTTTCTAAACAAAGTTACAAGGTGCTGCACAATGTATGATAAAATAGACATGCATGATAAAATAATACATACACATGGTGGAATTAAAGGTATGGCCATCACTGGTGAAGTATGTGGATGCAGTGAAGACAAAAAAGTTGCCAAACCCTGGGACAGCGTCATTTGACACCATCGAAGCAGCCCAGGGAGATCCGCTCATCTTGCCCAAGCTACAGTTCTTCATGGCCATCTCAAGGACCTTCACTCCCTTTCTCACAAAGTACCAGACTGACACACCAGTCATGCCATTCCTTGGCAAAGATTTGGCTGACTTGTCCAAGGTAATCAAATTAATAATGAACAATCAACAACAAAAGCAAAACAAGTTGAGTGTGTGTGGGCATGCTGAATGTGTGTGTGAGCAGGGAGAAATGGCAGATGCTACTGGGTGGCTTGATTAATTAAACTCGTCCTTAGTCAATACATAAAATTACTGAAAGATTATGTTTTGGCTAAGTAAAGGTTACTTATCATACTGTTATTGATATATTGCATATGTGATATGATATTATTTTAAATAACTATATAGAAATGCATTTCATGGTTAATGTGGTTATCAAAGGTACTTGCTTTACAATCATCATGCATTTTCTTGTTACCCTTTCAGAGTGTGCTGAGGCGTTTCGTCAAGAGGGAGCATCTCAATGACATCACTCCACTGCAGCTGGTCAGGCTGGATGTCGCTGATCAGAAGAGCTGGGTCAACCCGAAGGAAGCCGACATAGGCCTGGGTGCTGAGGCAGCCCTCAAGGTAATTTAGATGTATTACTTAACTTTATATCAAATGATGGTCCATATACAGGCAGGAGAGAATACTGTGTTAGGCCATTCAGTTGTATTTAACACATTACCCATCTGTCAGGACCTCCAGAGAAAGGGGACCGTAGGGGAGCTCACTGCCCTAGAGTTTAGGAAGGACTGCATGACGGGTATGTCAAATATCCTAAAGAAAGTCCAGGACAGGAGCCCCCTGAAGTACCCCATCGTGAGACAGATGGCATGTCTGGACCCCACAGTCATGTACGCCAACCCAGACGGATGCCAGGGAAGAATGAAAAGTCTAGTGCAGAAGTTACTGCAAGACAAGCAGTTGTCTGGAGGTGTCTCTGCTGGTATGAATAGTTAATAGAAAAGCTGGAAATGTTGTCCCTGATTATTAGCCAATGGACAATTGGACATAAGCCTGTCTGCTAATCAGGATTAATCATGTAAATAATATTTCACATATTTCCTTTCATCTGTTTTGTTATAGGTGATGTGATTATCCAACAGTTTGGGAACTTCCTGTCTGTTGAGGCTAAAAACGAGCACTTCCTGTCCTTCCGGCCCATGGAAACCAGGCTTGACGTGTTCCTGCATGGCTACCTCAGCCAACCCTACCCTGAGCTCTGGGGTTTCTGTCAGAAGCTTCTTCTCCTATCCCATGGGCAGGCGACAGTCGAGAGAGGCTTCTCCATTAACAAGGAGGTGGAGACCGTTAACATTCAGGAGGACACTGTCATTGCCCAGAGACTGGTCTGTGACTATGTTGCAGTTTGTGGGGGGGTTGCCAATGTCCCTCTCACCAAGGAGCTGCTAACTTCGGTGGGATCAGCAAGGTCAAAGTACAGAGAACACCTAGACCTGGAGAAGAGGAAGAGGCAAAGCGCTGCACAAGGGCAGAAAAGAAAAGCAGCAGAAGAGCACATCATCGAGCTGAAAAGGAAGAAGCAAACTCTTCTAGTGGTATCTGATTCTCTGGAGAAGGATGCAGACAAGTTTGCTGAGCAAGCTGAGGGGAAGTCCGGCACCTTGATGGCTCAGCTCATCACAAAGTCTAACGTCCTCAGGAAGAGATACAAAGAAAAAATGTGTGATTTGAAAAAAATAGAGGCAGAACTGGAGAGTAAGGCCACAGAATTGAGGCTCATGCCGTGAGTGTGTTAAGTAGATGGGGTTTTTTTGTTAGATGTTTCCGACCAACTAATTGCACTTTTAATTTAATTAAGTTATTGAACCAGAGCTTTTATGTTCAATAAACAAAACAAGTAAACTTGAATGAGTCTCATTGATTGACATGCTATGCTTGTATTGTAGTACAGTGGAATCCCCTAACCATCGCATATATATATTTTTTCGGTCTTAAATTCCATTTAAAGTGGCATTAAAAAGGTCTTAAAAAGTCTTAAATTGAACTTGCTGAAACCTGCAGAAACCCTGTATGTCTTAAACAGGCTAATATGCTACATTAGTATGTCTTAAACAGGCTAATATGCTACATTATTATGTCTTAAACAGGCTAATATGCTACATTAGTATGTCTTAAACAGGCTAATATGCTACATTAGTATGTATTAAACAGGGTAATATGCTACATTAGTATGTCTTAAACAGGCTAATATGCTACATTAGTATGTCTTAAACAGGCTAATATGCTACATTAGTATGTCTTAAACAGGCTAATATGCTACATTAGTATGTCTTAAACAGGCTAATATGCTACATTATTATGTATTAAACAGGCTAATATGCTATAGTTCTTATACATTAGTATGTATTAAACAGGGTAATATGCTACATTAGTATGTCTTAAACAGGCTAATATGCTACATTAGTATGTCTTAAACAGGCTAATATGCTACATTAGTATGTCTTAAACAGGCTAATATGCTACATTATTATGTCTTAAACAGGCTAATATGCTACATTATTATGTATTAAACAGGCTAATATGCTTGTCGACGGTTGACAGCACACAGCTAACTACTAGCTAATGTATCTACTACATACCAACGGTAAACTGCTGGTAAAAACACAAATAACGCCTAATATAAATGACAACTAGTAGTTTAGCCAGGTCCTAGCATGAATTATTTGTTCTCATGACGACTGATGTATAGATGATTCACTTACTTAGACAAATGTAGGCTACTTGTTGTAAGTTGTGGATAAAGGCGTCTGCTACATGTCTAAAATGTGATGTCATGTACTTTTCTAACACAGAACAGTGGAAGAGCAACAGAGCGACGGAGCCTATAGGTAACATGAGTTCAGAGGTGAGTGGTCGCTAGCTACAAGGCAGGTCAGCCAGCTACAGGGTTAGAGGGCTACAGGTAGGCAGGCCAGCCAGCCAGGTTATGTCAGGTAGAATGTTAGTTTACGCTGCACTAGTAGTAGTTATGCATGAGAAGTGTTGAGGACACACACCTATGCTGGAGGCTGACACACCTTCTCCCCGCTAGCAGGACGTGTTTCAAGACGTGCGGAGACATTTCTCCGTGGCGGAGTGGGCCCGCCTGGCAGAAGGGGAGAAGATCCGCTACAAGAGCATGAAGCGGAACCACCTGGCCCTGCAGGCTCTAGGTGACTGCTGCTGGGGAGACAGGGCTGTGTGGATAGCATGGATATATATATATATTATACAGGGCTGTGTGGATGGCATGAAGATATATGTATCATTAATTTATTTATAATTATTTATTTTATACAAATGTTTTTATTATCAAGTACATTAATAGTGTAATATAGTTCTCAGTCTCCTCATAGCCACAGTGAAAGCCAAACTGGTTCACTCTGTCATATAATATTTTGTGTGTGTGTGTGTGTCGCAGGGGTCCCCTCCACCGTACCTGCATTTATGCAGCGGCGCAGGGGCCATATGCCCCCCCCTCCTGCACCCAGAGACTCTGAGGAGGAGGAGGAGTGGACGCCGGCCCTGGAGAGACGCCTCCCAGGTAGAGCTGGAGGAGAGGAGGAGGAGGAGGAGAGGAGGAGGAGGAGGAGAGGAGGGTGTCAGAAGCAGTCTGTCCAACTCCCACACTGGTCATCCTGCTGGTGGGAGGAGGAGAGGAGGAGAGAGTTGGCGTTCCAATGAAGCACATTGTGTTGCATTTCTGTATAACATGTGCTGATTGATTGATTGATTGATTGATTGATTCTAG
>NC_137687.1:7580284-7595284 GCF_963989245.1 Nansenia antarctica
CTGCTCCCAGTGTGGGAGGAGCTTCACCAAGTCAGAAAACCTGTCTGTACACCAGCGCACTCACACTGGAGAGCAGCCTTTTCACTGCTCCCAGTGTGGGAAGAACTTCAGTCAGTCTTGTGCTCTAAAGAATCACCAGCGCACTCACACTGGAGAGCAGCCTTTTCACTGCTCCCAGTGTGGGAAGAACTTCAGTCAGTCAGGTGCTCTAAAGAGACACCAGCGCACTCACACTGGAGAGAAGCCTTTCCTCTGCTCCCAGTGTGGGAGGAGCTTCAGCCGGTCAGATACTCTGAAGCAACACAAGTGTCCTAAAAAGAGGGAAGGACCGGAACTTTAGATTTTACTTAAAGTTGTTAAAGATGTTAAAGTTGTTAAAGTTGTTAAAGTTGTTAATGTTAAAGTTGTTTAAGTGGTTAAAGTTGATAAAGTTGTTAAAGTTGTTAAAGTTAAAGTTGTTTAAGTTGTTAAAGTTTAAGATGTTAAAGTTGTTTAAGTTGTTAAAGTTTAAGATGTTAAAGTTGTATTTATACTTTCTACCTTTTTGTACATAATATAGTAATATGATTAGAACATGTACGGGGTTTTTTTCATATTGAAAAGGGAGGTCATTAATTATGTTAATTTATAGAACAGATGATATTTAATGAATATGTTTGTTAGAAAAATTAAATAGTGTACATAATACAGCTGAATATCCACCCCTTCATCTGTCAGTGGATCACTGACTTCCTCACCAACAGAAGGCAGTATGTCAGGATGGGCCCTCACCTGTCTCAGCCCCGCACAGTTAACACCGGTGCTCCTCAGGGCTGTGTGCTCTCCCCCCTGCTCTACTCCCTGTACACCAATGACTCTGGTGACACATCTGTCAAGACCATCAGATATGCAGATGACACCACCATGGTTGGCCTCATCACTGACAATGACGAGACCGCCTACCGGAGGGAGGTCGGCTGCCTGGTGTCCTCGTCTGCAGCCAATAACCTGGAACTCAACAACACCAAGACAGTGGAGGTGATTATGGACTTCCGGAAAAGGCTCCAACTCACTCTCCACTGGTCATCAATAACTCCCCTATCACAATAATGGATGAATTACAAGTTTCTGGGCACTACCATCTCAAACAAACTAAAATGGGATAACAACATCACCCATTTAGTTAAAAAAAGGCCAGCAGCGCTTGTTCTTCCTCCGTCAGCTGAAGAGACTCCACATCATGGTCCAGTTCTACAGGGCCGTCATAGAGAGCATCCTAACATCTTCCATCACTGTCTGGTACGACTCTGCGTCTGCCCGATCCAAGGCCAAACTACAAAGAGTCGTACGGACAGCTGAGCGGATCATCGGCTGCCCCCTGCCTCCCATCACAGACCTCCATAGCTCCAGATCACTGAAGACAGAACGCAAGATTGTGGCTGTCCCCTCACATCCAGCTCACAGCTTGTTTGAACTACTCCCTTCTGGACAGCGGTACAGAGCCACCAGGTCAAAAACATCACGACACTTGAACAGTTTTTTCCCCAAAGCCACAGCCCTTGAATTGAATTGAAATTGTTTGTAAAGTTTTGATTTGACAATAACTTGTCTTCATTTTCTGTTGGTGTTCTTGAGTGTTCTGTTATATGTTTGTTTTTGAATTCTAGGATTTATAATAATAATAATAATAATAATAATAATAAACTTTATATAGCACCTTTTATCAATTACATCTTTGTTTATTTCTATAATTCGTATGGTCGTCTTGACCCAGACGTTACATTTATTACAACGATACAGACTCCAATATTGTGTGCGCTGCCATCTAGTGGTCTACATGTGAAGCTGTCATTGAAGCTACTTTTCGCCGATTTCACTGCATAGTGGACATATTCTCTTGCAGTTAGTAGACCGGTTTGGTCTCAGATATATGGAGTTTATCTTGAGCCTAATTAAATCAAAAGCAAAGAAATATTTTGTGAGAAAAAAAATCCACTTTGTAAGCAAAAACATAGATTTGCAAAAAGACAAATGTAATCTTCTTGCACTTGAATAGCATTAAGGTTGATGCAGGCTCACTAGTCAGCGATGGCTGATATAATATCTAACATTTTATATGAAAACACCTGCTAGCATGCTAATTCCACACGTAATTCGCTCCGCTAACGTAGTACGGAGTTGGCTAGTTAAATCATCACAGTGATAAATATAATTCCATAACTGCATACTACTACTACGGAGCACACACACACACACACACGCAATAACTGAGACACACAGCCAGATTCTAAAACAACTCTTTATTGGCCAATGTACAGAAAGTGCTGTAGTGACCAGTTTAAGGAAACAAAAAAACAGACCAAAGAAAAAGTAAAAAATAAATAAATAAATAAAAAGTAAAAATAAAAGAAGGTTTTACACATTTTACAAGGTTCATATTTATTTTCCTCCTCTTCTTCTTCTTAAACAGACGTTGGGAGAACATCAGGGTTCAATGCAAAGTCCACCAAAGGTTTTCTTTTAGGGGGGGGGGGGGGGGGGAGGCAGGTGTAAGGGGAGTGACGTCACAAGCACAGGTGTCACAGCGGATGAGGTAACCTTAAACAACTTTTGAGAACTTCACATGAACATGTAGCTATACACAGAGTCTTAGAGACATGGCTCTTCCCCCCAGCTAGAACCAAAGGAGTTAGGAGTGTGTGACGGTGAGAGACAGATAACTCGTGAGCTTAGAATTATAAGGTTCTATCTCCGTTTAGGGCAGTTCAGAGATATTGAGCGTCAAAGTTTTTACATTCCATTATGTTTTGTGAGATGGAACCTTTGTATTTTATTAATTACTAACTCAAAAATGTAAACATTTTAAAAATAACACCACACAGCCATTAATAAACACATAATGGATCAGATTATGTGAAAAAAAACTCAATTTGGACAAAAATGGAGATAGAACCTTATAATTCTAATGTCACAAACAGGGGAAGGCTCTCAGTCAGTCATTGGGTACCATGATTACCTACAGATACAAGATACTATTGTTAAAGATGGGGGTGGAGGGGGGGTTGCTGGTTATGACTACATACAAGTAAAGACGACTATAAATGCCCTTTACATACAGTTCAACTGGAACATTGAAGACTGATCAAGTTGTGCAACTGTCCCTCAAATTAGTTTCCATGTGTAAAATATGCTACTGTAATCATTTCAATTCTCACAGGTTGAAGGAACAGCATCCTATGTCTGTTGTTAAATCTGAGCCTTAAATCTGAATCATTTGAATGTTATGAAGCAAACACACAGAAGGGGTCGTGTTTGGGAGGGACATGTACAGATTCATTAGGGCTGGTTTTGGTGCGCATATTTGGGTGTGCATACAGATGGGGGAAAGGCTGAGTTTGCTGGGTTCAGGATGGGACTCACCTACTCTAGGCAGTATTTACAGGTCAGAGGAGCATATACAAATGTACAAGGATCATCCTCTCTCCTAGTGTGTCCAAAAACATAACCAAAGAAATTAAACCCTTTACTCTGTAAATATGACATTGGCAATAACGCACCAGTCGAAAACAAAACAAAGATTTCTTTAGTGTCATTTGAATTCTGCCATATAATCTTTTAAATCAACCGGGCATCATCTCCAGGCATAACAATAAGCAGTGATAAAATAAAATATATTCCATTGCAACAAATCAAAAAATATTTCAGGTATTAAAATACTGCAAATCAATGCAATAAATATTATTGACTATCTTCAATTTTCATGGCATTTAATTGGATCTCACAGAAGGTACACAGATACCAAGGATAGTAGTTCCCTACAATATCTTCAACTACCTATGGGAGAGAAACCATAAAGGAGCACAAAGATCACAGCTCCTCCAGAGATTTTAGGACCCTGAAATAGTAGGTGGAAAAACAGATGTCCGACAAGCACATTTCAGTAGTATATTTTCATATTATTTCATATTTTTCACAGTCTCAGTATAAAACAGTAGGTATTTTAGGTAAGATGTAAGCTTTTGGACTGGGACTTGGGACCGAGATCACTGGGTACTATTACTGTGTTGGAGTTCCACAGGGTAAGCAATTAACACCAGATGCTTCAAAAAATAATGGGACAGAGTCTTTTAGACGGAGCTACAGGCTGGATCATGACTAGTACAGTGTGTGTGTGTGTGTGTGTGTGTGTGTGTGTGTGTGTGTGTGTGTTTCTGAAATATCACTTCACATAGCATTATCGCATAACCGTTTTCACCAGTAGGGGGAGACGTTACCTAACTCTTAGAGCCACAATTGTATTTTCTATCCAATCGATTGATTTCCTGGTTCTGTGTGCGCATGTGTCAGCATGTGTGTGTATGTGTATGTATTCAGTAGGATAATGTAGAGTTGGCCCAATCAAGCTGACCCCCCCTCTTGCTCCCCTGTTGCACCCTGGGAACTCTGGCCTCCTCCTCTTCCTCTTCCTCACTGTCGTCCGACTCTGCGCTGGTGATGTCGTCTTCGTCCTCCTCTTCGTCTTCCTCCTCCTCTTCCTCACTGGCCTCTTCCTCGGAGGCTTGGGGCTCCATAAAGTTCTGAAGCAGAAAGACGAGAGGTGTCTTACTACAGAGTAGTACAACCTACAGTGTTCCACATCTCCAATCCTGTATCCTCTCTCTCTCTTTTACTTCCACCGCTCTCTCTCTCTCTTCTCCTTCCCTTAACTGGCCGTCTCTCTCAATTCCATCCAATGAATCCAAATCTAACTCCTCAGTCCCTCTTACTTTCTCCCATAATAGTCAACACTGTTCTCTATCCAGACACTCTATCCAGAACCTGGCCCTACAGTATCTCTTCGATACCTCCTACCCTCTCATACATACTGTACTTCTCCCTCTACCCCCCCCCCCCTCCTGTCGCTCTCTCTGACCTCCATAGGATTGACTGTGATGGTGAGAGCCGAGTCGTCCCAGTCCAGCTCTCTCTCCTTGGCGGTGTCCGAGCTCTTTCCTTCCTGTTGGTGGGTCAGGTGGATGCGGTAGATGCCTAGCACCACCACCACCACCAGGGCGGCGATACAGATCACTATCACCACTGTGGCAGCACTGGGGACGCCTGGGGAGAGAGGAAGAGGAGCAAGAACAGTTAGACCGAGGCACTCAGGTACGCATGTAGGTATACGCACATATACACGCGCAAGCACGAACACACACACACACACACACACACACACACACACACACACAGACAGACAGACCTGTGCCCTCTTGCAATATCATCAAACACATTGCCCTTGCTGTATCCGGCAGACAATGTATGTGTGCGTGTTCTATTAGTGTGTGAATGCATTTACAGAGGGCCCTCTTTTCATGAATAATTCAATTCAATCTGTTCTTTACGTCTGTGAAGGAAAGACATCTTCAGACCAAATCCTTGGCCCTGAAACTCACAGAGGCTACAAGAGACCCTCAGATGCACTCTCAGAGAATCTGACATGCAGTGATGTGTGTGTGTGTGTGTGTGTGTGTGTGTGTGTGTGTGTGTGTGTGTGTGTGTGTGTGTGTGTGTGTGATGCACTCACTTTTCACACACTACTTGTGGGTCAAAACAGCCCAGGTTGTCCCTGGGTAAATATTGTGAAAGATGGGGGTGGAGGGGGGGGGGGGGGGTTCTGTTTATGACCACAGAAAAGGAAAGATAGAAATGCCCCTTTACCTAGGAGGGAGTTTTAAACATTGAAGACTGTTCAAGTTGTGCAACTGCCCCCAGAATTAGTTTCCATGTGTCAAAGATGCTAGTGTAATCATTGAGTTAATTTAGTATGCTGTCTCCCATCACAGGATGATGAATGTCCTGTTCTCTCTACCCCTCTCTCACTCTCTGTGTCTCTGGCTGCGTACTGTAACCATATTCCTCTTAAGCTAATGGTCTATCTCCTTCCCTACTCTCTCTCTCTCTCTCTCACACACACACACACACACACACACACACACACACACACACACAGCAGTCTAACAGCAGTAGCCATAGAGCTCTCCAGGACACTAAGCTGACCCATTTGAGTTGGATGAATAATTAAGGTAGAGCATTCATTGGGATCTGACCCATTTTCACCATGCTCTCTTTAACTATTGATTTTAGCTGTGATAGTGGTTCACAACTTTGATTCTAAGGACCCAGTGTATCTGCTGGGCTGACTCACAGGTGAGCAGGACATGTTTTGGTATATCGTGACGTTAGAATTATAAGGTTCTATCTCCATTTTTGGTCAAAATGTATTTTTTACATAATCTGATCCATTAGGTGTTTATTAATGCCTGTGTGTTGTTATTTTTAAAATGTTGACATTTTTTAGTTAGTAATTCATAAAATACAACGGTTCCATCTCACAAAACATAATGGAATATAAAAACTTTGACGCTCAATATCTCTGAACTACCCTGAACGGAGATAGAACCTTATAATTCTAAGCTCACGATATGCTTGGTAACTTTGAAACTTGAAATGAATCATGACCTAGAATACTTAAAATAGTTCTGCCTTTACAGCGGCAATCTGGGAACTGGCATTTGAGGACTTTTAAATGATTTATATACTGTATAGCCATTGATTATTGAAGAATGTAACTTGAGTCCCATTCACACCTAGGAATTTAGTGGGTTATTGCTGGAGAGGGTTCGGTGTGAATGGGTCTACCCACTAAAATCCTCTCCAGCAATTGCCGAGCTACGAACCTATTAGAAAGCTGACTCATTTAGTGGGCCAACCTATTAGAAAGCTGACTCGTTTAGCGGGTCTGTTTCGGTGTGAACGGGACGAGCTAAACACCCACTAATACCATTGTGACGCAATATTGAGTTGTCACTGCTTATTAGGGATGCACAATATGCATTTTTTCCAACCGATACCGATATTTACCCGCTTCTCGTGGCCGATAACCGATACCGATACCGATATTATTATTATTATTATTTTATTTTTTCTTTCCTATCACCAGGGGAGCCCCCCTCCCAAATTTCGTTGTTTGGTACCTGTACTATATCAATGACAATAAAGACCATTCAGATATAATTTCACAGTTGATAACCTGTAGTTCATGCACACCTGAAGGTAAGAAAGGCTATGTAGTGAGCAAAGATTGATGATTTAATATTCCATAGTGATCTCACCAAATCTAACTTACATCACTATTGTTAACACAACAAAGAGAACACTTCTGACTCTTCAAATGTTCATTTATTATTTCCTCTAACAAACAGAATCTGTTATAGACAGTGCACAATGCTTTTTTTAGCCAAAGTTCATAAAGATCTTATGTTAACCGTAGCTTTAGACAGTATACTGTATGTTTACATGTATATGTTAACCATAGCTTTAGACAGTATACTGTATGTTTACATGTATATGTTAACCATAGCTTTAGACAGTATACTGTATGTTTACATGTACATGTTAACCATAGCTTTAGACAGTATACTGCATGTTTACATGTATATGTTAACCATAGCTTTAGACAGTATACTGTATGTTTACATGTATATGTTAACCATAGCTTTAGACAGTATACTGCATGTTTACATGTATATGTTAACCATAGCTTTAGACAGTATACTGCAGGTTTACATGTACATGTTAACCATAGCTTTAGACAGTATACTGTATGTTTACATGTACATGTTAACCATAGCTTTAGACAGTATACTGTATGTTTACATGTACATGTTAACCATAGCTTTAGACAGTATACTGTATGTTTACATGTACATGTTAACCATAGCTTTAGACAGTATACTGTATGTTTACATGTACATGTTAACCATAGCTTTAGACAGTATACTGTATGTTTACATGTACATGTTAACCATAGCTTTAGACAGTATACTGCATGTTTACATGTATATGTTAACCATAGCTTTAGACAGTATACTGTATGTTTACATGTCATGTATGTTAACCATAGCTTTAGACAGTATACTGCATGTTTACATGTATATGTTAACCATAGCTTTAGACAGTATACAGTATGTTTACATGTATATTCATTACATGTAAGTTCATGAAATCCACAATGGCTTTTTTTTCGCGGCTAGGCTACCGTGTTCTGCTACAACGAGTGCTTGATATTCCTTCCATACAGCGTGCTTGCAATGGTGATTCTTCAGGTGACTTATTAGATTCGTTGTGTTGTAACTCGTAGACCTTTGCCCTCCTCTCCGAACTTTTGTTGAACATGTATTGCAAATTGCAAACGCAATATCTGCCTTAGAAATTGTGAAGAATGTCCACACCGGGGAAGGCATGTTTCGCTCGCGTCTCGTTTATACAAACTGCGTGCCTGAGCGCGGAAACCGGAAGCAGAGCGCGGAAACCGGAAACTGAAAGCAGAAATATTTCCGGCTTCATATTATCTGTTAAATATCGGCTAAATTTTATAATAAATACCGATACCGATAAACATTAATTCCCCAATATCAGGGCGATAAATATCGGTGCCGATAATATCGTGCATCCCTACTGCTTATGTATTGCACATTTTTGAATCACTTTTTCTGTCTGCTTCCATTTTTCTCATAATTATTCAGGCCCGTCGTTTCTTTCCACAGTGGTGTTGGGATAAACGTTATAATGGATTGCTTTGTAAACACGTTACAAATAACTTGAAACATTTGACCATTGCTATGTAAAGACCTACGTTACATCTCCGTCTATGTATTTAAGAGTGGTTACATATATACTGTATATATTATTTTTTTAGTGAGTGGGCCAGTCATTTTATTGACAGATACAGTAGGGATTTAGACAGGAAGTGTTACGAGAGTTGACCTGCAGGTGGCACCACCTGCAGTGAGTGTTACTTACGAGTGAACTTGTTGAGCTTGTTGAGCTTGTTGATACATTCATTACTATGCTAGCACAGACATAAGATGTACGTTCTGTATTGTCCTTGAACTGCGAGTAAAGAGACTTTGATTATAACCGTATCCGCATGATCATTTTAACATGGTGTCAGAACTGGACTCAGCGGCAAACGACAGAAGAAGGGAATAACATACCCAAAGACGAAAAAACATTCTGATAACTATCGTTACTGCTGAGACGGACCGCGCTAGCTATCACGAACGCAATGGCTGAAGCTAAAGCTATTTACCCGGCGATTCCAGTGCCGGAACGGATGGACATGAAAGGGGATGCATATAGCAACTGGACATTCTTTAGAGCACAGTGGGAAAACTACGAGATTGCAACTGGGCTGGACAAAAAGGACAACAAGATCCGCATAGCTACCCTACTAACCATAATAGGTAAGGAATGCCACATGCTGCAACGGCACCTTCACATGACAGAAGCAGACAGACTCAAACCTGACAAGATTCTAGATGCACTTGAACAGCATTTCGAACCATCCAGGAATGTGATTTATGAACGGTATATATTCAATAGCACCCAACAGAGCCAGAGTGAGTCAGTAGACCAATATGTTGCAAACTTAAGGAAGCTAGCACATACATGTAACTTTGGCCAGCTGAATGAAGAAATGATACGTGACAGGCTTGTCATTGGGACAAAAGACATTAGCGCACGCACGCGCATGCTGAGAGAAGCTAAACTCACCCTAGCGGCAGCCGTAGACACGTGCAGGGCAAGCGAACAAGCACAGATACAAAACAAAAGAATGAGCGGAGGTGAGCAGGAGACTGTGAGTTATGCTTCAAGAGAAAGACATTCAGAGGGGCGTGGCTTCACTCGACACAAGCCGACAGAACCTCCAAGCACCACAAGTAGAGAAAGGAAACCAGGAGTCACATGCCACTACTGTGGGTCTACACATGAACGTCTGAAATGCCCAGCATATGGAACCATTTGCAAAACCTGTGGCAAGAAAAACCATTTTGCTAAGGTATGCAAACAAGCACAACACAAACGTCATGTTAACGTAATGCAGGATGCATACAATGAGCCAGATAGTGAATCACCAGATGAAATGTGGTACATTTCACATGTAAACTCTATACAGGACACAGCACACAAACTGTTTGTCAATCTAAAGCTTACCCCACAAATGCATGGAAAAGTGACATATGACCCCAGCCACACAGTGAAATGTCAATTAGACACAGGCTCCACTGTCAATGTATTAAGCTACCGAGACCTACAATGCATTACACAGGATGGCAACCCTGCTCTTCGTCCCAGCAAAGCCACTCTCAAGCTATATGATGGGTCATTGATAAAGCCAACTGGAGAAGTCAGACTGAAAACGGAACATGATGGACAGACTCACATGCTAAATTTCCAGGTCATGGAGTCATCACAGGTCCCTCTGCTGTCAGCTGACACGTGCCAGAAACTGGATTTGATCAGGGTGAATCACAGACATGCAGTTCATCATCTGGACACTCCACAAACGCCCACCAAAACGCATACAGCACACACGACAGAGGAGATAATATCCAAGTATGAAGATGTATTTGAAGGGCTTGGCTGCCTACCTGGTGAGCTACACCTGAAAGTCGACACTGATATACGGCCAGTACAACACCTGCCACGGCGGGTTCCAATACCACTAAAGAAAAAGGTCACAGAAGCGATAAAGTCAATGGAAGAGCAAGGAATCATTGTTAAAGTCACTGAGCCCACGCAATGGATCAGCAACATGGTCGTCATCGAGAAGCCAGGGAAACTGCGCACCTGCATTGACCCGAGTGCGCTCAACAAGGCTCTGCTGAGGTCCCACTATCAGATGCCTACCATAGAGGAGATATTGCCAGACATCGCGAATGCCAAAGTATTTTCAGTTTTAGATGCAAAGGATGGATACTGGCAGGTAAAGCTGGATGAGGAAAGCAGCTCACTACATTCTGGACACCTCTGGGAAGATACAGGTGGTTAAGGATGCCATTTGGCATCAAGCCAGCAGCTGAAGAATACCAGCGCAGACAACATGATGTACTACAGGGACTGGCTGGTGTGAGTGTCATAGCTGATGACATCCTTCTCTATGGCTGTGGAGACACACAAGAGACAGCATTAGCTGACCACGACAAAAACCTTGCAGCCCTATTACAAAGGGCGAGAGAGGTCAACTTAAAGTTGAACAAGAAAAAACTCAAGCTGAAGCAGCCCAGTGTGCCATACATGGGTCATCTTCTCACCACAGAGGGCCTACTCCCGGACCCAGAGAAGGTAACGGCGGTGCAAAACATGCAGACACCAACTGACATCAAAGCACTGCAGAGGTTTCTGGGGTTTGTAAATTACCTAGCTAAATTCCTTCCCCACCTATCTGATGTGTGTGAACCACTCAGGAGACTGACCGACAAGGACATCCAATGGGCGTGGCTTCCACAACATGACACAGCCATTGACACTGTGAAGACTTTAGTCACTCATCACCCAGTACTAAAGTATTATGACATAAGGGAGGAGGTGACAATTCAATGTGATGCTAGTGAAACGGGCCTCGGTGCAGCTCTCATGCAAAATGGACAACCTGTTGCATACGCCTCCAGGACTCTAACTCCTACAGAACAGAGATACGCTCAAATAGAAAAAGAATGCCTCGCTATTGTCTTTGCATGTGACAAATTTGATCAATACATTCATGGCAGGGAGAGCATCACAGTGCACAGCGACCACAAACCGCTCGAGGTGATCTTCAAGAAGTCCCTTCTCACAGCCCCCAAGAGGCTACAGAGGATGCTACTACGGCTCCAACGCTATCAGCTACAGGTACAATACAAACAGGGCAAACTGCTACATGTGGCAGATTTCCTATCTAGAACTGCTCAACCCAATACAACACACACACAAATGCAAACACCAGCCACAGTCTACGCCATGGGCCTGACCGCTGAAGCCCTCGAACACGTGGATCACAGCAGCTGTACCAACATCTCTACCAAGACCCAAGAGTCCATCAGAGCCGCCACACTCAAAGATCCCTTATGTCAGGTTCTGCATGCCCGAATCGCTGGAGGCTGGCCCATCTCCAAGCAGGCAGTAGATCAAACACTGAGACCGTTCTGGACATTCAAAGAGGAGCTGGCAACCGATAATGGCCTGATATTCAAGGGTGACAGGGTTTTCATCCCAGAGTTACTACGAAATGACTTCCTATCAAAGATACATTCAGGGCACTCCGGCAGTGAAGCTAGCCTCAGGAAGGCACGGGACACAGTATTCTGGCCAGGAATAACAGAACATGTCAAGGACTATGTCAACAGATGTAGCACATGCAACTCCCTTCAGAGGAGACAACCAAAAGAATCACTCAATCCCCATCATCTCCCTAAACTCCCATGGTCTAAGGTAGGCATGGACCTATTCACTGTGAACCACTCACACTACCTTATAATGGTTGACTACTACTCTGACTACTGGGAGCTGGATGAATTGGAGGACACCACAGCTTCTACTGTCATCGATCGATGCAAACACCAGTTTAGCCGTCATGGCATACCTCACACAGTAATCTCAGACAATGGCCCACCCTTCTCGGGACTTGACTTTCAGACCTTCGCGAATGACTGGGACTTCCGACATGTAACGTCATCACCATACCACAGCCAAAGCAATGGCAAGGCGGAGTCAGCTGTTAAAATAGCCAAAACACTGCTAAAGAAGACGGCGTTGGCAGGAGAGGACCCATGGAAGGCAGTGCTGGCATGGAGAAACACTCCAACGGAGGGACTTGACAGCTCCCCAGCTCAGCGACTCATGTCCAGACGCACACGAACACACCTGCCCTCCAAGGACCTTCTGCTTCAACCTCTGGTAGTGCACAATGTGATAGAAAAAAAGCAAACAAAGGGGCTTATTTCAAAACACCACTATGATGCACATGCCCATGACATGCCAGTGATCATTCAAGGGGAGACAGTCCGAGTCTTGCTACAACCCAATGTACCCAACAGTGCATGGGCGCTTGGCATTTGCACTGACCAGAAGAGTGACCGGTCATATGAAGTGATGGTACATGGTAAAACATACCGAAGGAACAGGAAACACATCCGTCCAGTGGACGAAACACTCCGACTATCACCGCCTCAGAACCCTGAAGGAGAGGACGACTGGGGTACATGGGGTCGAGCTGAAACTAATACCGACGAGTACGCTCCAGCACTGGATGAACACACAGTCCAGCCGGCAGACCCTGAGCCTCAAGGTCTCCGGCAGACCAGAACCAGGTCCAACATCAAGCCACCAGAGAAATATACCAAAGACTATGTGACTTAACAATAATAATCCCCCCCCCCCCAAAAGAAAAAAAAAAGAAAAAAGAAAAGAAGAGGAATGATAATGGAATGTTTATTATCTTATTTACTGTTCATTGTTTAATGAGTGGCCACTGTAAGGACTACATGTTTAAGTTCAGTATCTCTGAGAGAATCGCTTCAATCGCTTCATTGATTATGTGAAAGGAGATGTTACGAGAGTTGACCTGCAGGTGGCACCACCTGCAGTGAGTGTTACTTACGAGTGAACTTGTTGAGCTTGTTGAGCTTGTTGATACATTCATTACTATGCTAGCACAGACATAAGATGTACGTTCTGTATTGTCCTTGAACTGCGAGTAAAGAGACTTTGATTATAACCGTATCCGCATGATCATTTTAACAGGAAGGATGGGTGAGAGAGAGAGGAGGGATGACATGCAGGATCTGTCCCCGGCCGGAATCGAACCGGGGACCCTGCGGTTACATGGTCAACGCTTAACCCGCTACACCACCTAAGCGCCCGGAGTGGTTACATTTGTTCATTCCCATACCTCAGCTGTTTATCAAATAAAGAGGCAGGGAGAACACTTTCTTATAGTCTGAATCCAAGATTGCCCTTTTAAATTGAGGCTGATTAGTAAATTGGTTGGAATGAAAACCTGCATATGCTGCAGGTAGGAGAGACCGGGGGCATTGTAAAATGTTTTGCAATTACTCAGAGACCACTCAGCCGAGACCAGTATGTTCTTTTTATATCACAAACTTACATCTCAAGCCCTTTTAAAATGGGTCCCTTTTATGAGCTAAAAGTACACTGATTGGTTACAATAGCAAGCCTTCACAAAATATGTGAGGAATGGTTGATTTTGCTTTGAATATCTTCATTCTCTGAGCAACAATACAAAAATACAAAATGACATCTTAACTAGACCTAACACTATAGCCTAGACCTAGCCTAACACTATAGCCTCTAGTTTAAAAACAAGTGTACATTAAACATGTTGTCCCACTCAAATGATGTAGCCCCCCTCTATAAAAGAAGTTGGATGATGGATTATTTGCCATTAGGATACTATCATACTAACTCTTTTGATATAAGATGCCTTTACTTCAAACATAGATTATATGAATAGCCTAAGACCAACTATTTGCACAGGCAAATTATTTGGTTACAAATGCAACTGGCTATACCTAGGTTACCTAACTCTGGTTTCCATATTGATACAGTTTCTGTATTCAATTATGCTGCATAACAGCCTTCACTCACAAAATATTCCCAAGTTCATTAGGCTACAGAGAATTTCTATGGCAGAATTTTCCCCATCGTATTGTCAGAATTGGGATAATCTGTGTAATTTTACAAAGTCTGCATCTGTATAGCAAGACCCATCGTCCCAAGTTTCATAACAATTGTCCCAGTTGTGTCTGATAAAAAGCATGTGACATACAAATGGACAGAGACCGAATCATAGTCCCTCATTTCATCGGTGGGTGACAATAACCCAATCGTGAGCTTAGAATTATAAGGTTCTATCTCCGTTTAGGGTAGTTCAGAGATATTGAGCGTCAACGTTTTGACATTCCATTATGTTTTGTGAGATGGAACCTTTGTATTTTATGAATTACTAGCTAAAAAATGTCAACATTTTAAGAATAACACCACACAGGCATTAATAAACACCTAATGGATCAGATTATGTAAAAAACTCAATTTTGCCGAAAATGGAGATAGAACCTTGATTCTAACGTCACGCAATGCCAAGCCCCAGACTGATAAGTGTGATTCACTGTGGTCGCAAATGTAGCGGTCACTCCCATCTGA
>NC_137687.1:7622784-7640284 GCF_963989245.1 Nansenia antarctica
TTTCGGACCACAAACCATTTCAAACAAACAATTACTGGAATACACAGGACAGGAATCTATGGATGATAACCAAAGGAAGGCGGAAGTGGATTGGTGACATTCTGAGGCACCAAGAAGGGAATAAAACAGCCGTTAGGTGGGGGGAAAGCTCAATGTGAACGCCCCAAAACTACGTGGAGGAAAGAGAAAGGGAATAGGGAAAGGGAATAGAGAAAGGGAATAGAAGGAAATGATGCTGAGCTGGTGCTGAGCTTTTTCTTTCCCATATTGCTTGAAACCTGCGGCCTGCTTAATAATGTGGAACGTTAACTCCTTAAGTAGCTTTCCTTTGATTGGGCTCACCTGGCAAACTAATTATCACAGGTGTCTGAGATTGATTTCAATGATCCAAAGAGCCCTGAGACACGATACCATCCATGAGTTTAATTGAAAAACAATTAAACAAATCTTTATGACACTGAAATCCAGGCTTACAGGGTTTGCTATACATCCTCAAGTGTGAGATCAAACTGCCATACTCCCTAGCACGAAAATACTTCCTAAGGCCATAGACAAAAAGGCAATACTCCCCAAGACTTTTGTTGAAAAGGCTATACTCCTTAAGGCCTTAAACAAAAAGGCTACTCTCTGTAAAGCAATAGAAAAAAAGGTTATACTCCCTAAGGCCAAGGCTAAACTCCGAAAAGGGCTAAAGTCTAAGGTCTTATGGGAGATAGCCTTTTGGTCTATAGCCTTAGGAAGTATAGCCTTTTTGTCTATAGCCTTAGGAAGTATAGCCTTTTTGGTCAAAATCAAAGTATCAAAGAAAAGGTGAGAGTGTTGGAATGTCCTACAGTATATATGAAACATACAAAAATGTGCTTTTCACACACACACACACACACACACACACACACACACACACACACACACAGGATTGTTCAGACTTTCACTCTAGCCCTCTGATAGCCCTCCAGCATGCCTCGAAAAAGGAGGTACAGGACCCCGGCCGCTAAGACAAACAGACTTAAGAACTGCTTCTACCACAGGGCCGTCAAGGCCCTGAACACAGCAAAGGCCTAAGTTCTGGGCCCAGGACAGTCTGGACGGATTGTATGGCAGCTAGTGCTGAGGCACAAACATGTACATTTCAAGCCTGCAAACTGTGACACTTTAAATAACGTGAAAAAATACTTTTGTGCAATATGACAACCCTAGTTGACTATCTGTGCAGTATAGTACAGTGGATTGTGTACATAGCCTTTATTTATGTAAACCAGCTCCTTACCTTCTTGTGATTTTATTCTTTTTCTAAAAGTTTTTTTTTTTCCTTTCCTAACACCAGGGGAGCCACCCCTCCTAAATTTCGTTGTTTGGTACCTGTACTGTAGCAATGACAATAAAGTCCATTCATTCATTCATTCATTCATTCATTCATTAGAGTGTCACTGACCAAAGTGAACAAACACACTTTGTCTCCTATGGAGCCATTTAAATACAAATTATGTTGGTAATTCATAACTCTCCATTGTGTCTGTTAGCAATAGAGAAGTCTCCTGTGTTTTTTAAAGCCCTCTGGGCTGTCATGGAATTGCCCCAGGTAATGATGTCACTATGGATGCCTTATTTCAACTCACAGTGGAGCGTTCTTTTCCATCTATGCTACCCGCCATGGGAATTGTTATTTCATTATTCTCTTCTTCCCTTCATGCATGCTAACATCAACCTATTATGCCCTGGCCACTCCAAACTGGTGTTTTACATACCAGCAAACGGATACAAATGTATACATATGAAATCACTGATTCGTGGAATTCAGGTGTGACTTCGTGCGTTTAGAATGACAAGGTTCTATCTCCGTTTAGGGTAGTTCAGAGATATTGAGCGTCAAAGTTTTTACATTCCATTATGTTTTGTGAGATGGAACCTTTGTATTTTATGAATTACTAACTCAAAAATGTCAACATTTTAAAAATAACACCACACAGGCATTAATAAACACCTAATGGATCAGATTATGTAAAAAACTCAATTTTGACAAAAATTTAGATAGAACCGTATCATTCTAACGTCACAACTTTTGAAACAACCTAGCTATCAACGTTGCAACCTTGCAACTCAATCCATAGTTAACGGATAACACAGTTAGATGTGGCCAGGGCCTTATGGTCTGTATTGTATTACTGTATTGACAGACAACAAGATCTACCTCACACTGAACCGCTACCTAGGTTACTCCTCAGCATAAGAAAAGGCCCTAGTATATTCACTGCAGCATTACTTCATATTTTGAAGAATCTTTCTTGTCTTCATAGAGTATATTGTAGGCTTCCAGAAAATAAGGAATGATTAGATTATGGGAGAACATTAATTATTAAGTCAGAAAGAGAGAGAGAGAGAGAGAGAGAGAGAGAGAGAGAGAGAAGGTGTGTGTGTGTGTGTGTGTGTGTGTGTGTGTGTGTTTGGGAGGGGGGGTGGAGGCGGGGGAATACCAGACTTAATGAAGGTTTGCTCATCCTCACATACGAAGCCCTCCATAGCCTGGCCCCCCCTTACCTGACTGACCTCCTTCTCCCCCACCGCCCTACCCGTACCCTTCCGATCCTCATACATTGTTCCCCTCACTGTCCCACCCTCAAAACTCAAAGGCTTCGGTCACCGTGCCTTTTCACAAGCTGCACCCCGCCTCTGGAACTCTCTCCCTCAACCACTCAGAGACTCACCCTCACTCCTCACCTTTAAATCCCACCTCAAAACCTACCTGTTCTCCCATGCTTACAGCCTCCCCTACCCCCTAACCATCTCCCCTGTCCCTACCCCCCCCCCCCCCCCTCCATTCGTTAACTCTGTGTTCTATGTGCCCATGTTATCTGTTGCTTGTTGTTTCTGTGTTTTCCGTTTCTCCCATATTGTCAGCGTCTTTGAGCCTCGGAAAAGCGCTATATAAATTGAATGAATTATTATTATTATTATCCAATAAGGTTTACAATACTACCTCTATCATTACAAGAAGATGAGAGAGAGAGAGAGAGAGACATAGAGATTGGAGGGAATGTATAGCTACCCCCCACGCATGATAGCCCCCTCTGATCATTAGAGCTCTGCGCATCGCAACGCACTCAACAGGTTCATATACTCGACAATGATTCTTTCATATATATGTATTTTTATGTTAAATAATGTCCACTATTGCCATCCCCCACCAGTAAGGGACATGGCCATCTGTAAGCACCAGGAGAACGGTGACGGTGGGACGGTCGGACTGTGGGGCCGGTGGTAAAGAAAGATATGGGCCGGTGGTAAAGAAAGTCAAATAAAATAAAAGAGTAAATGAGTATGGTGGAATAATATGCCTACTAAGACATTTACTAAAACATTCATTTACCTTTAAGACTAAAAACTCATCAGTGGGGGAAATCCATGTTATGGAAAGACTGACTCACAGACTACGACTTTTAGGACCACAAATGGACAACAAATGGATGAAGTGGACTCTATGGCAATTGACACAGACTTGAGACATGACAGCAGTAGCTTTTTCTTTTCCTTTTAATGTTTTTCTTTTGGTTGTTTTTGTTGATGTTGAATTGTTGTATTATTGTTCTTATTGTTGAATAAAAAGAAAAAAGACTGAAAACTCACAAGAGTCACTGAGTCAGACTTTGCTTGGGCAGAATCAACACACTAACAACCCCAGGCTAAAGGAACTTTTTGATAAATTCTCTAACATGAGCCATCCACTACTCCAGCCCACCACGCAGCTCACTACTCCATCTCCCCCGTTCCTCCTTTTGCGCATCCCTGACCCCCACCAAGGCCTCTCACGTTGAACTCAACAGAACTCAACACAAGAACAAAAAGCAAACTGCAAACATCTAAGAATAAGTCAAGTTGCGAAAAACACAAGGAGACAGGCTGCCTATTCTTGTCTATGTTCTGTAATAATTCCCAGAAACCCTCTAGATACACTCATAAGATACCAACCACCAGTCAGAGGGTCAAGCTCTGACCCCTTGTCCTCCTCCGAACGCAGCCAACAATCCGTCCTCTCAAATCACCCAGCCTCCCCCACACTACCTCGCTCTCGCTGGCCTGGGCTCAGCTGTGCTCTTGTCCAATCAGAGTGCTACTTTAGGAGTTTGGAGTCTGACAGCTATGGTGACCCGGCTGACCTTGAGACAAACTTAACCTCCTTAGGCGACAGGGAGAGGCTGTCACACCCACACACACACTGAGGTACAGGAAACACAGGCTCTGAATCACACGCACACACACACATGCTCACACACGCACGCACGCACGCACACACGCACGCACACACATATTTCTGCCTCTAGCCTTGGCACGATAATTCACTCTGGCTGCAGTCTAGCCAGCTCTACCTCTGTTGGGCCTCAGTAAGGTCAGAGTGTCACCTTAAACAGCCCTCCATCCCTGAGGGGACAAGACAAACAAGTCATGACGTTAGAATTATAAGGTTCTACCTCCATTTTTTGGTCAAAATTTAGTTTTTTACATAATCTGATCCATTAGGTGTTTATTAATGCCTGTGTGGTGTTATTTTTAAAATGTTGAATTTTTTTAGTTAGTAATTAATAAAATACAAAGGTTCCATCTCACAAAACATAATGGAATGTAAAAACTTTGACACTCAATATCTCTGAACTACCCTAAACGGAGATAGAACCTTATAATTCTAAACTCACGAAGTACAGAAATGCCCTCCAAGAAGGGACTCCATGAATAGCATTAGTAAGTTCTACATATACCTGTGTTATCATTGTATAGTACCGTGTAGGTACCACACTACCAACATTGCTCTTAATCTCGCTTACCTACGTAATTTGGCTCCTATAGAATGGATGGTCATTTCTAATTTAAGATTACATGCATTGCAGAGAGGGAGCGAGAGTGTCTGGACAATAGGCCTATTTGGTTTTCAGGGGGTTAGGGTTTTGAGAAAGGCTACGCTGCAATCAAGGACATAGCATCCATAAGATAGGGGACGCTGAGCTTCCCCAAAGTTAATTTAAATAAATTAAGCAAAATTACTCCTGTAACAAAGGCTGTAATTTATTGTCACACTACGCAGAGGTGTTATTCTTGCAACAATCACGTTCGTCTCCTTTATCAAAGTCATTTGATAAGAGTAGGCTACAGAACAGATTCCTTTTCCAAAACGACGTGCTTATCAAACTTCACGCAGTTAGAGTGACCGGCAGCTGGCCTATAGTTTAACCACAAGACTAACGCCACTAATGGAGTACATTATTTCTCCTCCTTTTTATAATTCTCTCCATTCTTTATCCTGCCCTATTTCTTAAACAGTTACCGCTGGTGTTGTTAGGATTAGGCTATGTATTGCAGAAGGGAGGGTTAGGGCTAGCCATGGTCCAATATCTCAGTCAGGCAGCTGCACTGATTGTTTCTGTCCATATTCATTATTGGAAATTCATTATTATTCATCTAGTCCTGTCGGATTTAAGATGACTCAAAGCTCTACCAGCTCAGTGGCCTTGCGGTTAGAGTGTCCACCCTGAGATCGGGAGGTTGTGAGTTCGATCCCCGGCAGGGTCGTACCAAAGACTATAAAAATGGTACCCGCTGCCTCCCTAATTGGCGCTCAGCGTTAAGGGATGGATTGGGGGTAAGATCCTGCGATAGTAGCATCATGTCCAGGGGGTGTACTTGTACATCAGGCCGCCTCACGCTACGGACAGGCCATTAGGCTGGAGAACCATCAGTTGTCAAGGCTACTAACAAGCTCGACAGCAGGAGCCTCCCTCCACACATGTAAATAATAAAGAAAGTAGTCCTACTGTATAACTAATAATAGCTGTAAGTTGTGTTCAACTCCATGGCATTCAGGTGACCGTGGCATAACAAATATCCTATCAAAAAATCAATTTGAAGGGCACTATGCACAATGCATGGGAGAGAAAAACATATCTTCTCTGTCTACTTTTCTATCCAGTCACAATCCCAATGAAACACCAAATCCTTGAACCTATGTCGCATTGCAATTCCTAACTTTATTATAGAATCCATAGGTTGCATTAACAAAACCTACTCGCACTTATTCATGTCAAATATTCCTCCGCTTCTTCTCGCGTGCTGCCGTATAAGAGAATTGCTTTTCAATCAAACATTTATTTATCCATTTTTTAAAACAGGGAGATCTTACTGAGACATTGGTCTCTTTTACAGAAAAGCCCTGTAGACAAAATAAACATCCAAGACAAGACAAAATCACACAATATTTCAACAAACTGAAAGCAGCGGGGTAAACACTGAAATATACAAACCCCTTAAGACATAAACACAACCTACATTAAAAAGCAATGTGGATAACAGGCAAAAGCTATAGATAGGAATTGCACAATAAAAGACCTGCTAAAACAGCTATAATTTTCAACTACTAGCTAAATCATCTTGTGTGATCATTTGTGACCCTCCAATTCAAAAGTAGGTAAGGTACGATGGTAGTTTCTGGAGAAGTCGATTAGCCTGGGAAACCCAACCTACATTCTGATTCACACACACACACACACACACACACACACGCACACACGCACACACGCACACACGCACACACGCACACACACACACACACACACACACACACACACACACACACACACTGAGCTCACTAACAGACCTGCTCCAGCTTCCAGTGGAATTCAGCTGGTCTGAACGTGTCCATCTGTGTGAAGTCTCTCCGGAGCAGGAAGACCAGTCGGCAGTTATGAACGTAGAGGGAATAGTGATGCCGATTCATCTCTACAGAGGAGAAGGAGGAGGAGAGGTGGACACAAAAAGAATTAATTGCATGTATCTGAATGTACAGTATCTGGCAGAGTCCTACCAAAGACTATAGAAATGGTACCCGCTGCCTCCCTAATTGGCATTGGTGTATTCTGTGACTGATATACGTCTGGGTGAGGTTTGTTAGGGTCTGTAGATGGATTTGGTGAGAAAGACAAGTGATCTTTTGATCCGAGTGTGAATGGATACCTATTTACACACCATGCCTCGTCAATTCCTTTGCGATTGTAGTGTGTCTCACACCCGTGTCCTATTGTTGGGAATGGTATTCAACTCTCTAAGCCATAGAGCGGCCGTCAATGCCCGTTCTATATTTGGACGGCCTTGATTTTCTAACCCTATTATTATGTATAGAAAACTGGAAATTAACTGACTAACAATAGTACATTGTACATTTAAGACTGTCACAGTAAAACCCGGAAACGAAAAATGTTCATGTGGTCATTAGACATTTTCTAAAATGTTCTCAGTTCTAACACTGTAGTCACAAAGATGTCTGCACCAAAGCGCCCTTGTCTGTTCAGCTTTGAGGGAGCAGCCTGACGACGCTACGACATCAACAAGAGGGAGACTGATACTGTCTCGTTCCCCATGGGAAAGTAATGATGACATTGTGAGTGAACGTTTGTGGATAGATAGCCTGGGGGGGCCTGGGGGGGCTGTGGCGCAGGAGGTAGAGCCGCCGTCTAATGATCGAAAGGTTGGCAGATCGGCGGTTCGAGCCCCGGCTGGCCACATGTCCCAAGTGTCCTTGGGCAAGACACTGAACCCCAAATTGCTCCCAGTGGGCGGGCCAGCGCCTTGCATGGTAGCTTGCCACCATTGGTGTGTGAATGTGTGGGTGAATGAGAGGCCATTGTAAAGCGCTTTGGATAAAGGCGCTATATAAGTGCAGTCCATTTAGCCTAAGCGTCAGATATCATAAGGAAAGACCCCCTCAGGGTTGCTATCTAGCGGGACCTGCCTCTTCATCACAGCTGGACAGGGATAGCTGTTTTGGGGGGCAGAGAGTACCGTATAGTGGTGCTCACAAAGCTGTAAGATCTCGAGTTGCAGCGATTTCTCACCACATAGTTTTGATGAGGAGGTTACCTGAACTTTGTGACTTGTGTGTAATTTTAAATATGTTTTGGTACGGACGACTTTCAACTTCCCTGTCAATAGCAAGACCTAGCCAAAAAGGGAGCAACAATAAACTTGAAACTTGAAACTTGAACTTAAAACATTTGTGGATTGAACTGAAGATCAAGATTCACCAGTGGGAACCCCCTGGAATCTTCAATATTTAAAGACTATGTGTTGAAGAATGGGCCAGAATCCAGGAACATCCAGGAAGCGTCTTGAAGTTTTCATTGGAAACAAAGGTTTTTCCTCCAAGTATTAAATACATTTCAGTTGGTGTGTTCTTATTCCCTGGGTAATTCCCCTTTATTGCACATAACATTTTTATTGATTGGAGTGTCTTTTCTTTTTCATTAGCTGTGTAGTTTTATTGTGTTAATACCAATGTCTGGTCTCAGTTTCATGTGAATAACTGCAATGAAAATATGTTGAATGAAAAAATTGTTGATGTGTTGAATACTTATTTCCCCAACTGTATATAAATACTGTACATATACAGTACATCATTCTACAAATTGTGTTTTAAAAAAAAATTAAACAAACTTGTAACGGTCCAAATTCCTTTGTTCTATAGCCTTACCCATTTGTTTAGAATATGATCAAATTGTAATTTAACATGTAATTCTCAGTAATCAACTGTAGTATTCTAGAATTCTATCGGGGACTAGAGGGTTACGGAGAAGGACCACAAGATGCACTTTGAGGTACTCTCCCGTGTTGACACATGTTATAATTATGGACTTAAAATGTGTCATGTTTTGCTTTGAAACTGTTAAATTGGTTAATTTGTTGATACTCTATTGTCATTCTTCATATGTGCATTAATGGGATGTTGTGCGCTAGATAAAGATTCTGTTGATACAGCACAGCATAATCGTGACCAGGTTCTCCCATTTAATGTCTTATGTTCACATGCAACAACAACATTGGGCAGTTGTGGCGCAGGAGGTAGAGCCGGCGTCGAACCCCGGCTGGCCACATGTCGAGGTGTCCTTGGGCATGACACTGGACCCCAAATTTCTCACAATGAGCAGGCCGGCACCTTGCATGGTAGCTTGCCGCCATTGGTTTGTGAATGTGTGTGTGAATGAGATTGTAAAAGCGCTTTGGAATAAGGTGCTATATAAGTCAGTCCATTTAACATGGATAAGCCTGATATTAGTCTGAATGTAAACTCACAATCTGATTTATCTGTGCTAGAAATTTTATAGACAGAATACTGGTGTATTGGGGAGGGCGGTAGCCCAGAGGTTAGAGAGGCCGTCTAGCAATCGGAAGGTCGCTGGTTTAATCCTAGCCTCAGGAGGGAGCTGCATGTGCCCTTATGCAAAACCCCTAATTGCTCCTGGTGGCGCCGACTATGGCTGAACCTGTGCCTAGAGCAAAAGATACACAATTCCAACAATCGATTGGCAAATGATTATCTCTTATTATATACTTATTATACACTCTCCCACCCCCTCCTCCAAGTCGTGAGCTTAGAATGATAAGGTTCTATCTCCGTTTAGGGTAGTTCAGAGATATTGAGCGTCAAAGTTTTTACATTCCATTATGTTTTGTGAGGAGGAACCTTAGTATTTTATGAATTACTAACAAAAACATTTCAACATTTTAAAAAGAACACCACACAGGCATTAATAAACACCTAATGGATCAGATTATGTAAAAAACTCAATTTTGACCAAAAATTTAGATAGAACCTTATAATTCTAAACGGAGATAGAACCATATCATTCTAAACGGAGATAGAACCTTATCATTCTAAGCTCACGAAGTGTCCCACCGCTTTCCTCACCGGTCTTGTCTGAGTTGCAGAGGAGGGTCTCTTTCTCCGCCCTCAGTCCGGGACTGGGCCCGTGCTTCATCCACGTAGCGATGGTGAACTGGTCCGTCAGGTTCTGCGGTACCACCTGGTCCGGTATTTTCGCCGCCTGCCGCCCGTCGAACCGGAAGATCAGGTCGCTGTCCCGTCCGCTGTCTGTTATCAGAGACGACGTCCAATTGGTGGAGGCGCTGGGGGCGGGGAGGAGGTCGGTGCTGCCCGAAGAGGCCCCTGGGTAATGGCCATTGGGAAGAGTTAGAGAGCACAACAACAGATTGTCAATACTAATCAACACGGACACAGGCTGGTAGAGACTAATCTTGGCTTTGTTCAGTTATGAGTATACCAGATGGCGAGCTTAATATTTAATCAATGGGGCATAGATTGATAGTGGACACGGGTATTGATTCATGGCAAATAAAACGGACTCTCGTAAGGCAATGATATCATATGAGTCATAATAAAGCATGCATTGCATACGGCATGTACTGCTAACATCAATACTAACTCTGTGGAAACTGAGACATGGGCGGCAATGGTGTAGATTGAATACCATGGTAAGAGAGGGAGATAGAAGACGTCTGTAATGCTTGTCTTAGGGTGAAGAACAAGTGATAATTCCCCCACACAAGACAACCACATCAAACAAGCCGTGGATGGAAGACGACGCTGTTTTGTGATCCTTTCACAGGAAAAACAAACCTATCTGTCACACCTCAGATAAAATCGATTTATCCTCTCCCTTTCTTTCCCTCTCTCCTCCCCCTCTCTCCTCCCCCTCTCTCTATATCCCACTCTCTGGGGGCTCAGGTATACTGTTCTGAGTATATGGAGGATCTGCATGATTAACTATTAGTCAGGCCAGGCTAACATTAGCCATTTGGACAAGCAGGAAGATTAGAGATTATAGTGCTTTTTGTGCAAGCACACCCCCCCCCCCCTCCCTCTCTCTCCCTGTCTGTGTTTTCCATGCCCACTCCATCATTCTCTACACTTCCCTTATCTTGACATGATTTTTCTCTTAAAAGATTTCTACCTTTGTCAGTATCTCCTTGACAAACATTATCCTTGCCTTGTCAGCGTGCTCTCTTCTGAAGAGAGAACATAACTTAGAAGTAAAGTGTGTCCTCACTGACTTACACCCTCTTTAACACTAGAACAGCCGTGTCTTTTTCACCTACTATAAGAGCTGCCTCGGGGGTCAAATGACCATAGTCTTTACAATGGAAAGCTGCTATTTACACACAACGGCCACTAGTTGTCCGCTTGTAAATTAGCCTGCTTCCTACACAGAAAAACTGCAAAATAGCTTTATATTAGATTATCCTGAGGTGGTTTTGAAAATGTAAGGATACTGGGTGGTAGAACGCACATATCTAGGAAAAATCATGAAAGGAGGGTCCTGAAATTTGATCGAGTGCAAAGATATACCTTTTTTTTTCTCTCACAGGGTCAAATGACGCCTCATGGCTGTTAGTGTTAATAGTAGTCATCACTACAGAGGTCCAAGGGCACTATGTGACGCTTTATAATAAATGTCCCCTTCCATGACTTTTCCTAAATGTGTTTTGTTTTTTTAACATAATAGCGTTTAAAAATCACATCACTGGAAACATTAATGACCAGGGCCTGGGGCTCGGGGCTGGACACCGGTCTAGGCTTCGGTGTGGAGCTTCGGGCTGGAAGTCTGTCTGGGGCCTCTGGCTGAACCGCACGTTACCGCAAGGGTTACGAGGGCCAAAACCACTCTCTGGGTCTGGTAGCTGGTTTGTGGCTTGGGCTTAGGCTTAGGCTGGAATTCAATGCACAGCTTGTCAGGGTCTCCCTTTGTCCTGATTGGTCCACGTCCTCCCGGGCAGTTCTGGATATGTCGAATGGAAATGCCCAAGGCTTCCACTGTAAAGACAGCAGCCTTGCTGCCGCCATGCGCCAGTCTCCTTCCTGTGGGCTCATCAGGGCTTAACTTGGGGGGCTTGGAAACCAGTAGACTGGCTCACTGGGATCGGAATGCTCGGGTTCATGGAGCTGGTTCACTGGGGGATCTCCGCCAACAGAGTGGCGCTGGGAGAGAGTGGGCAAGTGCCCGGAGTGCCTCTGTTATTTGGGAGAGTTGTTCTTGTTGTCGCTCCAGCAGTACTCCTTGGTGGGGAAACAACAACGCTCCATAGCCAGTCGATCTCCGCTGGGTCCATGTTGGGGTCTTTGCTTGCTGTGGTTGTTGTGTTGGATAGGACCCAGGTGCAGAGATAAGGCATGATCAAGGTCTAGGCTAACAAAGGAACACTTGAGATAATGACAAAACAAACTAGAGAAGAGCTCAACAAGCTAGAGCACAGGTAGGCGTTTCCCAAGCAAATACAAATAATACAGAAAACACACCTCTCGATCAGCCATGAGGGGTTATTTGACCCCTGTGAGTAAAGAAACATTTTATATCTTTGCACTCGATCAAATTTCAGGACCCTCCTTTCATGACTTTTCCTAGATATGTGTGTTCTACCACCCAGTAGCCTTACATTTTCAAAATCACATCAGGATAAGCTAATATAAAGCTTAATTTTGCCTTTTTTCTGTGTAGGAAGCAGGTTAATTTACAAGCGGCCAACTAGTGGTCGTTGTGTGTAAATAGCAGCTTGAGCATTGTAAAGAGGGAGGTCATGTGACCCCCGAGGCGGCTCTTTTAGTAGGTAAAAAGGGCACGGCTGTTCTAGTGTTAAAGTGTTAATCACTTCCACCTGTAGAAAATCCACTTGTAGTCCATTAGTCTCTGGGGGCGATCTCTGCCGCCCACTGGTGGCGAGACAGAACCATGACCAGTAATGGCGATATCGCCGACAAAGCAGATAGACAATAACAGCAGTGGTGTGCCGTCAGGGCCAGCAAGGCCTTCTCTGCTGGCCTAAACATCATCAGAATATACATTTAATTTTTATATTTTTTTTCTACAAATATGTATTAAATTATTCCCGTAGTCTATTCTCTTCATTTCATAGCTTTCCTCTTGGTTGCGCTGCTTCCAGACATTTGGAGGGCTGGCCTTTAGCTTTTATCCAATCAAATTCAGCCATAATGTGTTGCCAGGGTACCAAGAAATCTGCCCGCCTGCAGATTCAACAGTGGCGCGAGTACAGATTGTAATTTAAAGTGAGCGAGAAAAGAGCTGTGGCGTGCCGTGGTCAGATCTCGAGTTGGCAGCAAATCCAAGCAAATCCGACGAAGGGGCCTTCTGGATGGCGGAGCACCTGATCACGTCTTTTGATTGGATACAAACTATTGGGAGGCGGAGCTAACACACTGAAACTTGATCTCGCTAATTTGTGTAGATGGAAGGTGTTGTTCTACAAGCCGAACCCCGACGTTAGCGACGATATCCATGTAAAAGGACTTATTGGTGGAACTGATCAACTGTACAACAGAGTCATTGAAGTCTTCTTGAGGAAAGAAAGGAGGATGGATTTTGTGTTCAAATAATCAGTTGTTTTGGTGAGTACAAAGGATTTAATGTTTTCTGCAAGAGATGTAGACATACGGAGCGACCCTGGGGTCCATAGAGATATGTGTGTTGTGTTGCCTGGCTCAGTTGTGTGAGTAAGTGGGGCTTCAATGCGATCTTCTAACCACTTCCCGGGCTGCTACCATGGAAAACGACACACCCCCGTGACCGTATGAACACGAGGAAGATAACCATCCTTAAATGGAACGTCGAAACGGTTCTCCTATCGAGATCGACAGACCGAAAAGTTCGGGAAATAACTGACGCTTTCGTTTTCATGCAATGAATTGAATACACCCAGACAAGGTGCCGCTATAATAACAATGGCAACGCCCGGTTATACTGCGTTTCTGTCTAAATGTATAGTTTCTAGAGCCATGGCGTCATAATGATGGTATTAAGAGGTGGAATAATTCAGGTAGGACATCACTGAAGGCCTAGGTGTGAAATGCACCGCCCGCCACTGAATAACAGTTATATGCATGATCAAAGCGATAACATAGCATCCCGTCTGAGAGGAACGGACCCTCCATCACACCTGCATGTTGAAACGCGGGCTTATTGGGTCTACATTTGTTTTTCTCAAGCCATAATAGTTAGTTTCCATTTAATTTATTTTTTATTTTAGCAAACGTATAGACAGATGTACAGACTTGCATTACTAGTCTTGCATGTCTAATTACATTTCATTACATGTCATAATTGCTTCAGAGTTGTGTTCTTTTTTCACAGTAGGCTATGTACAGTTACACCAATTATGTCCGTCATTATGTTATATTCAATATGTACACTCTTTAAAATACACAATGTGGTATTCTAATGATTCTTAAGTCTGACTAAACACAACATGTGTATTATTTCCACATGATATTGATCTAATTCAATGACTATTAAACTAACGTCAGCAAATGGACGTGTCCAGATGTCACTCTGTGTACTTTGGCTAGTAACGAGGGCCCAGGGGCCACTTTACCATAGTAACTAGTGCCTTATTACTCATGTATAACACACTAATAAATGTCCTTTTATTTGGACATCAATGCTAAACAGGAACCATGGTAGTACAATATAACAAGACATGCACAACAACTGTGCAACCCCACAATTCCCCTGTCTAGTCAAACAACAGAAATATGTACCAGTTAATTTTTTGCTATTAATAGAGCTTTAGCACAATTATGATGACGTTTTTTCTTTGCCTGGCATTCATGGCTGTATAGGCATTCTGACTTGCGGTAATTAGATTCTGGGAGTAAACAGAATGAGGAGTTAAGCATTCTGTTTACCATCGTCATCCTACATTATCTCAAATTGATTGTGCTTTAAAAAAGCAATTACAATGTATTCTATTTGGTATCAGATAATGTTTATGGAGGCCTTTGAAAGGGGCTCTTTAGTGGTAAACCATGCATAGACAGGAACTGGGGAGGGGAGTTATGCATGCAGATGAGGCGGTGAAAAGCCGTTGAAGGCCGTTAGTCAAAGGCAATGACTGAAACACCGCCCCCACCCACCACCCGCCCACCCGCCCACCCACTATGTGCAGTCAGAGAACGGTAGCGGCCCGTTGTTTGCCGTGCCTCTCTCAGTACAAACACTGCTGAGACTCTCTCATCAGTCACTGAGGACCAGCCGCATCTGGACCAGCTAATGCCCCCACTCCGTCACATCATTAGCAGCACAGCCCCCGAGTCTGCATTCTGCTGCCGCCTTCATTTAACACACAGCTTACCACGACTGACTGTCATCAATAAATCAATCAAACTGATCAATAAACTGACTTGTTTTTTTCGAATGACATTTTCTCAATCCTATAGCCCAGGGTTAGATAGATGATCTAGTCTATTTATCCGTGGTCAGTTGAAAAACATATTTTGTTTGATTTGTTTTTTTGCCCATAACACTGTAGTATCTAAGGAACAATGTTTTATCATAAGAGGTCTGCAGAGATAGGATGTATGCCATATCTATGAACATGGGATGACGATTTCCATTGACCAATCAACGGTGTGCAGCGTCACACGTCACACGCAGCCTGGCAAAAAAGTACCTTTCCCCAACTTTCGCTCCCCATCCCGAACAGGAACTAAAAATGGTACGGGTACTGTGGCCTGGTCCGGCTCGGTTGGCAGTGGAGAAAGCCAAAAGAACAGGGCCAGCCCAGGCCGACCCGGGTCGGCCCTGTAGTGGAAAAGCGCCATTAGAGAACGTACCACAGAGCTTTTGCAGGGACTTCTCAGAGTAGGTCTCCCGGTCACAGCCCTTCCCAATATGGCTGGTCTGCAGCTCCACAGTGGTCCTCACCGATGACAACGGCCCACCACATGTCTCCAGTTGCATCTTGGGAAATAGCTGCTTGCTGCCTGTGCCCGGCTCGTAGTCTATTCGTTTGTTCCAACCTGGCAGAAACACACACACACACACACACACACACACACACACGCACACACACACACACACACACACACACACACACATATGACTGTTTGGAATGGTAGAGTGTGAGGTAGTGTGAGTGTGTGCTTGCAGTACTTAAAGTAGGACGAAGGGTGAATATGGTGTAAAACATATCTTCTATGTATAGTAGCTTATGGATTCCAATTTAGAATTTATTTATGATTTGTCGGCTTTTATTCCAATCAAACAGTAAGTATAAAGGCTTCCTTTGATAAGAAGGAACTTTGCTACGAACATCTAACTGCATGTTTAGTACATCACAACATGCTGATAGAATATCAACATGCTACAAACACATAACTACACATAATTAGATGATCACACAGTCCTTGCTTTTGAACACGTCCTAAAACGTAGGTTTGTTTACAAGCCGTGTATCACTTACCAGTAGCCTACGGCAGACGAGACAGTGAATCCAATTCCCAAATTAGAAGTATTTAGTGATCCTAGTTTTTTCGCTCATTTGTGCGACTTGAGAATTGCTGACATGCGGCCCATTTCACCTGTCCATGTCACATTTAGCTAGAGGAGATCCTAACTTTCCAAGCAGGTTAGATCCGAGGCAGTTCATGAGACCTTTGTATTTTATTAATTACTAACTTAAAAATGTCAACATTTTAAAAATAACACCACACAGGCATTAATAAACACCTAATGGATCAGATTATGTAAAAAACAAAAATTTGACCAAAAATTTAGATAGAACCTTATAATTCTAACGTCACGAGTTGGAGGTCCTTTGTTCCAGGTATGATAAACAGGGGGAGGAGGGGTGAGTGACTTTAGCCCTACTGCGCCGGCTAGGCCAGTCAACAACTGGTCGCAATGCTCACTAAGGAATGTTTCGTAACAACATCATGTGTTTATAGTATTACTAGAAATGCCAATTGTGGAAATTCAAACGAGCTTGTTGACGAGGCTCGAAGCACCGGGCTTTGAACACTTTGAATGTATTGTCAGGCCACCAGCGACATAGTTTGTGTAAATAAACCTACCTACCTAAAGAACTAGCCAGCTAACTATAATGTATATATTTTGGTATCTTTTGGTTTCATTTCTTTGACTCAAATAATGAGTGCCCCGCTCAGAAATCTCATGTTCCGTCTTAGTACATTTCCCCTGGCACCGGGCCTGCCTGATAGGACCTTCACCACCAATTTCAGAGTTTTATACTATCAATAAAATACACACACTACTGATCAAAAGTTTAAGAACACTTAAATTCTTCCAGTTTGTATTGACATTTACACTGTTTAATGTTTGAATGTAATTAAAGCATAGAACAAATAAACAATTGGAGATAATAACAAAAAAAAAGAAATAATGGAACTGTTCTGTTTAACACTATTTAATCAACATGTTTGACTCATCAAAGTTAGCCACCTTTTGCAGGTATAACAGTTGAACACACTTGTGGCATTCTTTCTACAGTGGAAATCAAATATGGTTCAGAACGTTCTTCCCAACCAACTGTTCCCACCAATGTGTTGCACTTGGTTGGTTGCTTTGCTTTCACATTTCTGCCTATACCATCTTGTTCTTTTCTTGTAAGGTGGTTCTGACATAGCCTGGAGGTATGTTTTGGGTGATTACCCCAGACCAACGAGGCGTAGACCAGAGGGTATCTGGATCCAACAAAAGAGCACCGGACCATCGCGCTTCCTCCTTCGTGTTTGGCAGTTGGTATCACACACCGTGGAATCATTCTACCACCTACTCGACGGCATACAAAAACCCTGGGTGATGAACCGAAGATTTTAAATATATCCATTTTGATTCATCGGTCCATAAGACCTCCCCAG
>NC_137687.1:7645284-7680284 GCF_963989245.1 Nansenia antarctica
TCAGAACAGCCACGGCAACAAAGGATGAGAATAAACAAAAGGGGTTATGGAGAAATATGCAGATGAGATTTTTCCATTAATATGCATCTGTCACTCTGGCCTGTGGTGACAGTACCATCTATCAGTGATGTACAGAGAGAGACAGGACATGTGTCATTACTAAGGACAGGTCCAGAATGATAATGATGTGCATGGTGCCCCAACAAAATGACATTCAAGCTTATTCAGGTGGATTTTTGGAAGAGATGGACAGGCACACCCACGTACTACACGTACACACACTGAAATACATCACACAGAGGTAAGAGAGATCTTCTTCTCTCACTTAAACACACATACTTACATGTACACATGGAAACACACACACACGTACACACTGTGGCGCCAGAACCCGACCCAGCGCCCCGGGTGAACCCCTCGCAACTAGACAGGGCGCTGCTGTATACACACACACACACACACACACACACACACATACAACAGCAGAGTTAACAGTGATATGAGTTGGCTTAAATAGGAAGCTATTGCTATGTTTTCCTTTTCGAAAAGCAGAAAGCACACGGCAGGGCGTAAGTTTTATTTTCGTGAATATAAAAGGAGGTGTGTGTGTGTGTGTGTGTGTGTTTCTCCAAATCCTGAAAAAGGTGTTATTCTGTTAGGTGAGCCTGTCATCTCTAACTGTAGTAGCACGCAGCACCTAGCAGTGAATTGGGTGTTCACTTTGGGCTCTTTTACCTCCTCCCCTAGGGTAAACGCCGAGCGGGTGTGTCCTTCCGGTGGAGGGCACCTTGGTTATTCCTTATTCATTGTTCATCAGTCTAAGTTGGACCCTACGGCAGTGCCGTCTTCGAGTAGCAATAAATATGATAGATTGATAAAAGAAACCTACTGTCTCCTCGTCTCTCTAGTTCGTGTGTGCAAATTCCCCCTGGTCATAGTGAGAGGGTATGCCACGACACGTACACACGTAGCCTACACACACACACAGACACACGCACATGCACACACACTGACACACTAGAGAAAAACTCCAGAGAGATAGAGACGGGGAACGGGGAGAGGAGTGAAAGCAGCAGCTGTAATAGAAAACAAAAGTGGTGTGTCTGGAGAGAGATGTGGAGTGACAGAGGAATCACAGAGGAACAGAGACACTCCGATGGGAAAGTGTCACTCTTCCCCTAACTCATTCTACCACAGTTCGGATGTGTGTATGTGTGTGTGTGTGGGGTGTGTGTGGGTCGGGGTCCACAATATCTCCTTGGGGTTGAGGCGACGAGTGAAGGGTGAGTTTCTTCCTACAGTAGGTCTGTCTAAAATCCTCATTTTCTAAATACAGAACAGCAAACTGGCTTCAAAGACAGGATTAGCAGTGAGCGGGGGACAGTGGTTAATATCACCCTGTTATGCCGGTGTTTCCCAACTGGTGGGTCTTAACCCAAGTGGGTCGCGGACTCGTTCTGAATGGGTTCTCCAGAGTGTGTGGTAAAAAAATAATAATAATATATATATATAAACTTGTTTTGGAAAAGGTTGTTTTAGTGTTCAACGTTTATTTTTTGAGAGACGTGCGTGAAAGACGTAGGCTAGCCGTTGCCATGGCAACATGAACTTAGCCTGTCACTTATGCCATTTGAGCAGTAGCTAAATATGGCGATGCGCAAAGTTGTTCCAGAGTATGTAAAACATTTTTAAAAACACCAGCTGCTGTCACATATGAATTTATGTACATTGACGATAGAAATGGACTGAAACCCCCAAGTGTATGGCTGTTATAGCATGTATAGTGTATGGCTGTTAGAGCATGTACAGATGCAACTCAAAAAATTAGAATATCGTGCAAAAGTTCATTCATTTCAGTAATTCAACTTAAAGGGTTAAATATAGACTCATTGCATTGTACATATGCATGATTATACTTTTCAGAGGGCTGACATTTCATTTTCTTATTGATTTCATGTAATATTAAACATTTCTGAGATATTTAATTTGGGGTTTTCATAAGCTGTAAGCCATAATCATCAAATGTATAACAAATAAAGGCTTTAAATATCTTGCTTTGCATGTAATGAGTCTATATAATATCTAAGTTTAACCCTTTAAGTTGAATTACTGAAATAAATGAACTTTTGCACGATATATATTTTTTTTGAGTTGCACCTGTATAGGTGTTAGGTAGGTGTATAGGTGTTGTATCACTCGGACGTTCGCTGGCTATCGAGGGGGAAAGGTGGCACGCTTTTACGAACAGAAATCGCAGCCTTCCTTTCAGAGAATAACTTTATACCTTATACTGAACTGTTTGATGACGAAATCTGACTTGCACGAGGTTGTGTATCTTGCTGATGTGTTCGAGCACCTCAAAACATTCAACATGTCTATGCAAGGGCATAAAAACTGACCTGAAAATAATTCTCATGGCGCATCTCACTAAAATACAAAGCTCGGTTTCACCACTACTTCCCGGAGAAACACGGAGGTGATCACTGGATACGTGACCCCTTTCGGAATCGACATGGAAAGCGTCACATTGTGTCTGTGGCGAAAGTGGCTTCTCAACTTTGGTCCAGCTCAACTCAAAGCAGAAGAACAGGTTGGACACTGAAGCATGATCTGAGAGTAGCTCTGTCTACCATCACCAGACTCTGAGAGTAGCTCTGTCTGCCATCACCCCAGACTCTGAGAGTAGCTCCGTCTGCCATCACCAGACTCTGAGAGTAGCTCTGTCTACCATCACCCAGACTCTGAGAGTAGCTCCGTCTGCCATCACCAGACTCTGAGAGTAGCTCTGTCTACCATCACCAGACTCTGAGAGTAGCTCTGTCTACTATCACCAGACTCTGAGAGTAGCTCTGTCTACCATCACCAGACTCTGAGAGTAGCTCTGTCTACCATCACCCAGACTCTGAGAGTAGCTCTGTCTGCCATCACCAGACTCTGAGAGTAGCTCTGTCTACCATCACCAGACTCTGAGAGTAGCTCCGTCTGCCATCACCAGACTCTGAGAGTAGCTCTGTCTGCCATCACCCCAGACTCTGAGAGTAGCTCTGTCTGCCATCACCCCAGACTCTGAGAGTAGCTCCGTCTGCCATCACCAGACTCTGAGAGTAGCTCCGTCTACCATCACCAGACTCTGAGAGTAGCTCTGTCTGCCATCACCCCAGACTCTGAGAGTAGCTCTGTCTGCCATCACCAGACTCTGAGAGTAGCTCTGTCTGCCATCACCAGACTCTGAGAGTAGCTCTGTCTGCCATCACCAGACTCTGAGAGTAGCTCTGTCTACCATCACCAGACTCTGAGAGTAGCTCCTCTGTCTGCCATCACCAGACTCTGAGAGTAGCTCTGTCTGCCATCACCAGACTCTGAGAGTAGCTCTGTCTGCCATCACCCAGACTCTGAGAGTAGCTCCTCTGTCGACCATCACCAGACTCTGAGAGTAGCTCTGTCTACCATCACCCCAGACTCTGAGAGTAGCTCTGTCTACCATCACCAGACTCTGAGAGTAGCTCCGTCTACTATCACCAGACTCTGAGAGTAGCTCTGTCTACCATCACCAGACTCTGAGAGTAGCTCTGTCTACCATCACCAGACTCTGAGAGTAGCTCTGTCTGCCATCACCAGAGACATTGAAACTCTTATCAGAAGTAAAGCACACCCTCAATTATCTTATTAGCTTCCCCAAATGCCTGTTGAGTGACAGCCCGCTTAGTAGGGCTACTACTACGACTAAGATTACCATATTGTGTGTGTAAATACAGATAGTTATGATGTTCATTTCATTCATATTCACCAGGATCAGCAGCACGCAGTTGTGATGTTCATAATCATCAATTTAATAATCAGGATCAGTTTGCTATTGCTAGAGTAATGTGCTCTATGTAAAAAATAAATAAAAAAAAAGCAATGATAACATTGTGTAAGTGTTTACTAGCCCATTTTGGAGAAATAAATTACCTTGGTTCGAATTCTTAAAAACTGGGTCGCGACTATATTACCATGGGAAAATGTGGGTCCCGAAGCCAGACCAGTTGAGGAACCACTGCAGACACAGACACACGCACGCACGCACGCACGCACGCACGCACGCACGCACGCACGCACGCACGCACGCACGCACGCACGCACGCACGCACGCACGCACACACACACACACACACACACACACACACACACACACACACACACACACACACACACACACACACAAACACACACACACACACAAACACACACACACACACACACACACACACACACACACAGAATAGTTCAGTCATTCATGCTCACCTTGCCAGCCTGGTTTGCAGACAGGTTTAACTTCGATGCTCACGGCCACGCTTTGCGTAGCCCTTTTCTGGCCGCAGTCAAACGCTGTGACCTGGATCTCATACTGCTGTTGCTTATCATAGCTCAGCTTCTCTGTGTTCCTTATGTTACCTGAGAGAGGAGAGATTGACGAAGGGGGGAGAGGTCAATAAAGGAGGACGCAAACTGTTCAAAAACATTAAACACTCTACAGCATGATAGGGATATATGTGTCAGGAGGGATGATGCTCCTTTCTCCTCCATCTATCGATCTATCTATCTATCTATCTATCTATCTATCCACCCTAGCACCTAACCCTAACCCTAGTTTTCCCACATGTACCGTATTCCCACATGTACCGTAACATATACAGTATACATACATACACACACACACACACACACACACACACACATACACACACACACACACACACAGAGGGAGAAAGAAAGAGAGAGAGGCAGGGGGGGGTAAAGGGGAGGAAACAAAATAGTAAGAGAAAGAACAAGAAATAAGTGAAGAGGGACAGAAATGAGAAGAGATGCACACACACTAGCCCTAGTTAACACACACCACAACACAGTGAGCGTGGAGTAAGGAGTGCAGGTGATAATAAGAGGTGAAAAGTGGTTGGGAGAGAAAGAGAAAGAGAGTGACGATGGATGGATGGATGGGAGTGAATGAAGGATTGAGAGAAAGAATGGGGTTAGAGACATGGAAAGAGGAATGGAAGATGCACCAGCCAGACACATCATCACAATGAGAAGCAGAAGAAGAAAAAAGTAGATTCATAGTGTCGCTTTATACAGTAAGTCAAGAGCGGAGACATGGCCACAATGGATAATATATGACTGTGTGTTTCCTCTGACATTGGTATTTAATGCATTAACAAGTATTCTCAGTGCTTTGCTCATGCTGGATGGAGTGCATAAGGGGAACTTGTGTAGTCCTAATGTGCTGGTTAATATTTGATAAGGGTAGACTTGAGGCTGATGACAACAGAGCCCTTTCTAACGGGGGCTGGATGCCCGAGGCATGTTGTATGTGGGCAGGAGGCTGGAGAGAATGTTAAATGCCATTTAGCGGTCCTCAACTGCTCATTAAACAGTTTGATTTTGATGTTGTTGTCAACTGTTGATGTTGAGTTATAACAAGGATTAGAATAGGGCAAGACCTGAGGGCTATACAGATCTGACATTTGGGTAAAAAAAGAAACGGCTAGTTAAGGACATAAAGGTGCTCTTTGGGCAGTTGTGTAGACCCATTTGAACTTGAATCATACGCCTGGGAACGTTTTTGGGGGAGTTATGAAAGAAAAGCATAATAAACTGCTCTGATATCTGGCTTGTGTGTTTCTGCGAAAAGGCAACCAGCAGAGACAGAAAGGTGAAAATCGGTGAGTGCACTCAACACCCCAGGCCATAACAACATGTTTGAATACAAACCGAGTACCGCATAGGACACATTTTATTAAGTACTTTCATGGGACCAAACTACCTATCTATTCCATTCAAAATGTTTTAGCCTTCCCCCTTTCCACTGGTAATAAGGAATTGGCAAGAATAGATCGATATAAATAGATCAACATTTAAAAACAGATGAAGAGAATGATTACAATATAGAGATAAAAGTGTTATTACTGGAACTGTATTCTGTTAGCGGGATAATGCACTCTCTCTATTTCGGGCTAAACTGTGCAGTGTAGCCGGCGTCCTGGTTCCTCCAGCAACCGGACACTTCCATAAATAACAACAAATATGTTATATGTAAATATGTAATACCACGTTCATTGATAAAATGACGCAAGGGATGGAAAGGGGTGATGGCAGTTTTAGAAGGGGGATGATGAAGCGCTGGATTATGGAACGGCACAGCACAACGGGGGGAAATGCGATAAGAATTATGTCAAAATGCAGCACTATCATGCACAGATCAGCCTTAAAACATGTAACGTTACGTTAGATGTATAACGTTAGACAGGGAGCGATGTATTTCTACGGAAAGGCTGTGCTTGACGCTCATTGGAGCGAAAATGCCTGGACGGCACAGCTTGGGATTCCATTGAAGTTACAGGGAACTATGTGTGAAAGAGGCTTGAATGTTGAAATAACAGTAATAACATGTTCATTGATAAAATGATTATAATAAGGGATGAAAAGGGGGGATGGCAGTTTTAGAAGGGGGATGTTGAAGCGCTCTGGACTGAGGAACAGCATAGACACAGCACATCGCCATAATTGCAATTTTTTTGTTATGCTTGTTGTAAATAAAAGCTCTATGATGCATTGAAATGACATTAAACTAAGATAATAAGATGGTTAGATTATCATAATTTTTCAAATCTTTATTAATAAGTTATTACAGAAACAGTAAGTGACATTTTCCGAGAGCGAAATCTGTTACCTTTCGCTACCTTTCGCTACCCCTCTCGAACTGGAACTAAAAACGGCACGGGTACTATGGCCCGGTACGGCTCGGTGGGCAGTGGAGAAAGGAAAACGAACCGGGCCAGCCAATAGATTGTTCAGAACTTAAGCCCAATGCACACAGCGTGCGATTTCTGTTGCACGTCAACATTCCATTTTGAAGTTTGAATGGAAGTCTATGAGAAAATCGCATCCCAATGCACACGGCCCCGATTTTAATCGCACGGCGAAAATTCGATTCCATTCATGACAACAATGGAATGTTGTCGTGCAACAGAAATCGCACGCTGTGTGCATTGGGCTTTAAGGGTCAATCTGCATTTCTAACCCCCTAGAACATTTTTAGAAAGCGTGAATTTCAATTTCAACTGTCCCAGGATTTAGATATTCTGCATTGAAAGTACCCTTAGGGTGCTGGACCTTTTGAGCTATAAGAGAATAATACATTATTTAACAGTTATAAGTTATGAGACATGAAATCAAGCACACACGCACACACACTACCGTGCAAAATATCGCAGATGCCTTTCTGCATGATAGAAGCACCAATTCCCCCCTCTCCTTCTATTACATCAGAGCTCTGTGATGAAAACTGTGCAATGCTCTCTCTCTCACTCTCTGAGGTGCTCTCATGTTTAACAACCCACTCAGGCCTGTGCTCTGTGGTTAATGATGGCATGAGCCCTCTCAGAGAGAAAGAGAGCACTCTGGCCAGGCCCTGTGCATCACTCACTCTGCATTAGGCTATAATCGAGCATGCCAAGTGCCAGTCACAGCCCAGACAGTCCAAAAGACTATGGGCAGCAGGCAGTGCATCTGAAGCCTAAGGGAGTCAACACCAACCATTGCCTGACCTTGTCTCTGATATCTGGAGCTGTGACGTTCTCCTCCTATACCAAAAGGGATTCCATAATAACAATACGGTGGTCGCTGAGGTTGAGTTTTACTGACCATTGCGGTCGATGGCGAAGGGTGTGTCGGCGGTGGTGATCTGGTAGTTGCAGATCTGGCTGTACTGCGGGGAGCAGTCCTGGTCCGAGGCCTCCACTTGTAAAATGCTGTCGTAGATCTTCCCTTCTGTCACGGCTTCATGGTACTGTGCCTCCCGGAACACGGGCGCAAACTCGTTCACGTCGTTCACCTGGATGTGCACCACCGCCCTGGGGACAGCAGAGGGACACAGAGGTCAGGGGAAGAGAGAAATCACTGACCTGAATAGAGTGGAGAGGGATGAAGAAGAGTGGGGTTGGGGGGTTGGCTCAGGCATGTTTAGGCTTTGACTGAGGGGACAGGACCCACTTAGTTCCAATCAATAACTCTCTGGTTGCTATAGTTAACCCAATGTTATGTATATGACATTTCTATACATATTTCCATTCATCATTTACTAAACTATTCATTATATTAACCTTTTGAATTAAATTGTGGTTAATTTAATGAAATCCGATAATCTAATTATTTAAAAAATAGAATAATGTGTTAATCAATAACTCCCTGTGCCAGTGCAGGAGTCTGAGGGAGGAGTGACTGATTGAGTGTGATCAGTGACTGAAATCAATCGATTTATTTATTTATCAATGATGAGAGCTTCTTGCTGAGCCTCGGAAATAAAGTTGGGCTGAGGACAAAAAACATGTGAATAAAACTCAACTTAATCATAATGACACTAGAATTATCCACATTAAGTGAGATCTAAGCTCCTCGCGAACATCTGCTAGGCAAGAGATTCCACTTGGCCAACAAAGAGAGACAGAGCGGGAAACTGGGTACGTCCAGAATGGATTTTCACACCATCTTATCTCTCTCTGTCACAAAACGCAGACATACTGTATATAAATGCATACGCACACGCACGCACACACACACTGCACACGCACGCACACGCACACGCACACACACACACACACACACACACACACACACACACACACACACCACAAACACACACATACACACACACACACACACACGCACGCACACGCACGCGCACACACACGCACACGCACACACACACACACACACACACACAGAAACACTCAGTTGTTGGAAATCAGGGCTGTGCTGGGCTATTAATGGTGACGTGCTAGCAGTCATGCTAATACTAACAGCGGCGGTAACACAACCGCTAACACAACCGCTAGCAGATGAAGGGGAGTGTGGGGGTGGGTAGTAAATCCCTCACTGCGGCTTGTTCTGTCATATTTATCTGTCTCTCATAAACATCACCCCCCTCCTTCTCACGACTCCCCCTCTCCACGGGGGAGGCAGCGGGAGTCACACATGTTCTACACCACTGGGGATTGAGTGTGCGTGTGTGTGTGTGTGTGTTGTTGTTGTTGTTGTTGCCGGGTGTGTGTGTGTGTGTGTGTGTGTGTGTGTGTGTGTGTGGTACATCACATCTGGCTGAAACAGATGCCTGCTCCCCAGCGCCAGGGAGTGTGAACAGTTGGCCAATCCCAGCCTAACAGTGCCAAGCCCAGCCTAAGGCCATTATTCCTCTGATCCCTGTCGAAGCACAAAGCCGATCAGCAGTGATCTGGAATAGGGAGGGCCAACCCAAAAAGACAACGAGGGAACCAACTGACCATGATGATGTTACTCAAAGCTGGAACAGTGGCCTTTGAAGTAACACAGAAGGGGTGTAAGTACCTTCAGTCTATTAAATATGCATATTGCATTTGGTAACTCAAGATTATCGACAGTAGGAGGTGTATCAACACTGCCATGCATATCACTTTTCAGGGTATCCCAGAGGTTTTTATTAAGGGGCTTTAGACCACACATGGGGCATATTATGTTGTTAAACATATTACAGATTTTTACACATATTACACATTTTAAATTACAGTAGTGATTGGTTACGCACGTTTTCATGTGTTAAGTTCATCTTCGTGTTGGTTATGCTGTTTGTATAAACTGCACAGACATTCAATTATGTTGCAGTCTCTTCAGACATACCAGTGGTGACCCTGTGTCACTGCAGCTATATTTGACCATGTGTATGTGATTTGCCTGTGTCGATGTAGCTTGTTTGCAGAAAGTTGTCTCCTAGGGGACATTTGCTTATCAAGGACGATGCCTCCATGTGAGCTTAGAATTATAAGGCTCTATCTCCGTTTAGGGCAGTTCAGAGATATTGAGCGTCAATGTTTTTACATTCCATTATGTTTTATGAGATGGAACCTTTGTATTTGATTAATTACTAACTAAAAAATGTCACCATTTAAAAAATAACACCACACAGACATTAATAAACACCTAATGGATCAGATAATGTAAAAAACTCAATTTTGACAAAAATGGAGTTAGAACCTTATAATTCTAACGTCACGTCCTCTCTGCGATATGGGTCATGTCTGAACAAGCACAGTCGGTAACCGTTGTCACCAGGATTCTAACCACACACTGGACTGGAAGTGTAATGCCATCACTGGCCGCTCAACGCTATCCTGGGGAGATATAGCATCCTTTTGTTTTTGTACACTCTGTGTGACTTTTTCCTTTGCTGTGTCCATGGGGTGGCCTGAAGGGGGAGCTATTCGGCACCCCTATATCGACAGCCCTTCCCTCAAGGAGACAATTTTAATTGATGTATGCTCTGTGGGATGTTTTGAGAGGTGTCGGTGATGTGTTGTCATCAGTATAGAAGTGAGGGGATGAATTCTGGTCGGGTCTCCTTGCAAACAGCTCCTAAAATCAGAGGTCAGGGGATAGCTTGTTCTCTTTGTCCTGTTGTGAGGTTCTCATCGTGAGTTGAGTAGTATTGGCTGAATGACCTGTGGTCATCTCTCTTTCTCTCTGTCTTTCTCTCTCTCCTCCTCTCTCTATCTATCATCTATCATTGAGGTTAGACTGTAACTTTGTCCCATGAAGTAATAATGCCTTGTAATAATTGTATGGGTTAGGGTTAGTATCCAGTATTATTTTTTAGATCATCATGATATGTTTATATCATTACTAGATATACTCTCTGATCACTGCATCTGTTTTTACAGTTTTTCTCTATCGCTTTAACACTAACATCGGAACCTCAAACACAACGACCAAAACCTGGAACTGGTGTCTTTTATCTCACACCAATTCTTCACAATGGCAAACACATTTCATGCTTATCACTCATTTTGCAGCTCTAAACCACACAGTTAACAAAACACTAAACACAATTGTTTTACTCTACATAATACAATACTCATTTGGCACATACTTCCTTGATAAAATCTCTTTTGTGTGTTCACATGGAAAACGCTACCATTCAGACTGCTAAACTCAAACCACCAATCACACAATCACACTCCTCATTATGGGCAAACATCTATTGCATTTGAATTAGCCATCATCATCATCATCATCATCATCATCATATAGCTTTAGCAATAAAAGGGCCACAGTGAGCTCTCCTGTGTTGAAATATATCTGAAGTATATCAGGGCTGGATTCGTCATGCCAGGCGACACTTTCCCCTCTGCTTGGCCAGGGAGAACATTGCCTGGGATGTCGACAAGGTCTTGTGGCCTTTGTGTAGAGTATAATGCAGAAGGCTTATTTTCTTTTTTCTATTGAGAACACTTTACAAATCCAACTGCCATTGCTGAGATGTGTACAGTATTTCAGAATAAAAAGAAAAACGTTCTATTGTTGTATTTGTGTGTTTTATATTTGAGTATGAAAACATAACAGTAATAAGGCCTACTGATAATTTTATCATAGTACTGTTTTCCGCTGATCATAGTGTTTTCAATGTGCACATCAGTGTTCAATTGGTTGTTACAAGTGTCTATTCTTTTGATGGTGTGTGTTTGTCATTTGACGACAACATTTCATTTTTGAGAAGACATAACATTATTTTGAATGCAGTGTTTGCTTTTGCAAGAGATTTGTGGAGTTTAGGGATTTGTGTGAGAGTTTTTGGATTTGTGTTAAGAGTTAAGAGAAAATGAGCTATGCTTTGAGAAAATGTGTTAAAGCGATAGAGAAAAACTGTATAATAACCTCCCCCTGGTCCCTGCTGTTTTTATATCCTGTTTTATATACTGTATATATTGTAATGTTGTATTTGTTAGGATGTTTTTCAATTGACCTTTGTTGTTTTTGTACTCATGTTTTATATTGTATATAGGCTACTGTGTTGTTCAGATTGGCCTCTGTTTTGCCTCTTTGCCAGGTCATCATTGCAAATGAGAATCGGTCCTCAATTGACCTATCTGGTTAAATAAAATAACATGGGTGTTGCCATCCGGCAAGTAATTACCGCTTTCAAATCTCTGGGAGAGAGAGATGAGGAACATACATACTGCCCTCTCAGAATCACAAGTGACAAGTTTAATAACCACTGCACCACCATGCACAGGGAAGAACAGGGCAGGGGGGATGGGGAAGGGGGAAGGGTGTTATGTCCAGATTAGCCGTTGTGTCACTCTGGGCTGTGGGCCACCCAAAGGGGTCATGGGTTAACGTCCTAGACTAGACACAGAGGCGGAAACACTTACCCCAGATTACATACATTATATCACCTCAACAACCCCCCCGAGCACTTTAACACCCAGGCCTGCTTGTAATAAATCTCTGACAGCTGGATCTGGATGGGAGGGAGGGCAGGGTGAGCTGAGGGAGGTGACATCACCGTCACTCAGCAAGAGAGATGCAGAAATATCAATTGGCCCACTCATCCCTAACCCTAAGGGTTTCCTGTATATCTTAAATCAAATTAAATCAAATCAAAGTTTACATATCATATACAGTTAGCCTAACTTTTTGCCTTTTTTTGTGGGGCATATTTTTTTCATTTTATTGACAGATACAGTGAAGATTTAGACAGGAAGGATGGGTGAGAGAGAGAGGAGGGATGACATGCAGGATATGTCCCCGGCCGGAATCGAACCCAGCCTAATCGTAGATCAAGGTCATTCAGTCAGCATAGTGATCAAGGACCACAGCCACCCCAGCCATACCCTGTTCTCTCTGTTACCATCTGGCACATTGTACCGGCCGGAATCGAACCGGGGACCCTGCGGTAACATGGTCAGCGCTTAACCCGCTACGCCACCTAAGCACCCACAGTTAGGCAGTCTTATGGTCTGGATACCAGTACCATGTGCCAGATGGTAACAGAGAGAACAGGGTATGGCTGGGGTGGCTGTGGTCCTTGATCACTATGCTAACTGAATGACCTTGATCTACGATTAGGCTGGGTGGAATTAGACAACATTGCTTATCACTAACAAATGTATACCCTACAGTATAGGAGGTATGATCGATATTATCAACTGTGGAGTTTCTCAAATAAATGTGACAGCAGCTGGTGAAAGCAGGAATAAGTCGGCAACCGACAAAATAATTGCAATGCAATGGACTCGGTGAGTAATCGATGAGTAAAGTTTTAAGTTTAAGACAACATTCGATTCTCAATTCTTTGAATTATTTCAATTGGTGTGAATGGAAAATCGAATGTTGTCGTGCGATAATATCGCATCCCACGCCGTGTGCATTGTCTCAAAACAATGGAATCGAATTTGGCGGTGTGACAAAATCGGGGCCGTGTGCATTGGCCTTTAGGCTGCGGATCCTGACATTGCATTGCAACACAAGATATAGGGCATAATAAATCAAGCATAATTCAAGAGAAAAAAAGTGTCAGTAGCACAAGACATAAGTGACAAAACATAATAGGCATAGTACACGATAAGGTAGCAATAGTACAGGGAAAAATTCCAGTTTGGGGTAAGTGGTCATCTCATGTGCAATCGTGTCTCTCTGTCATAACTAAGATAGCTAGCTACCTTAGAGGGTAAAATAACACAAAATAACAATAAAATAAGCAAAAAGCTGAAATGTTTGTAAGGAACGCGAAACACAGCGGCCACGCAGGGCGCCATCTTACCCACCCACTACTATCTAGTTATTGGCGAGTAGTGGGGATTACTCACCGAATCCATTGGTTGCCGACTTGTTCCCACTTTCACCACCTTTGACTTGACTAGTTTGGTTTAGTGGTGGTAGTTCCGTGTTTCAAAAAGTCTGAACATTTTGATTGGTTGCCGTTATGCGGACCAAAAGACTAGAATGTGTCACATTTAATTTCACACTGTTGGAAAGGAATCCCATTTTAGAAAGCTGCTATATAGCCTACTACTCCCTGGAATTCTCAGTAAAACCTGTATTATGTTGTGACGGCAGAGCTGAGTCAGAGTATAGCCTACAGATTTCTGCATTGTTCAATGGGACAATCCAGTGGTATGACTCAGCAGTAGTCACTAGCAATAAGCCCTCTTCTACCCTACATACATATAGTCATACAGCACAAAAAGCAAAAAAAAGCATCACTCCAATAGAGGCCATGACCCTGAGGGGACAACTGCACAAATCTCATATGTAGGCCTACAGTGGGGTGCAAAAATGTGGGCAGTGCACCCTCCGCCCTAGTCAAAATGCCTTTTACCATTAATATCCAAGTGAAAAGAAGCAAACCTAACCTAGTCTAAATGGTACAAAGTTAAACATGACACATTTCATCACAGGGAAAAAGGCCTTATGCAAAAGTTTGGGAACCTTGTCAGCTAGTACTTGTAACTCCTCCTTGGGCAACTATAACAGCTTGCAAATGCTTCCTGTAGCCAGCTACAATTCAGTCTTTCAATTCTTGTTTTGGGAATTTTTCCCCAGAACAGCTCAGAAATATTATTCGGCCTTCTTGCATGCACGGCATGTTTGAGATCTCTCCACAGATTGTCAATAATATTAAAGTCTGGGGACTGTGATGGCCATTCCAAAACCTTCATCCGTCTTTCTTGGAGGTACTTCATGGTTGATTTTGAGGTATGCTTCGGGTCATTGTCTTGCTGGAATACCCAACCTCTCTTCAACTTCAATTTCTAGACTGACCTTCGAACATTAGCCTCAGTCTAGAATGTCTTGATATTTGGTGGAATCCATTCTTCCTTCCACTCGCACAATATTGCCTGTGCCCCCAGCTGCTACACAACCGCAAAGCATAATGGATCCACCTCCATGCTTAACAGTTGGCAAGGTGTTCTTCTCTACAAATGCGTCACCCTTTTTTCTCCAAATATACCTCTTTTGGTTGTGGCCAAAAAGTTCAATTTTGGTTTCGTCAGTCCAAAGCACATTGTTCCAATAGGCTTCAGGTTTCTCAAGGTTTTCTTTTGCATTACACACTCCAAATCAGATATAAAATGTTGAGGCTGACCTTACTTCATTTCATGTCATGAACCTATAGGGGGCGCTACAGGCTCCAAAAATGGCAGGCTAAATTGGCATGACATCAGGTTTTGCTCAGTGCAAAAAAGTCACCATTCCCAAGGAAAAGCATTAAAATGTAAAAAAGAAAAAAAGATAATTAAAGGCCAGTACCAAAGCCAAGGTACCAGATAAAAGGCTGTTCTTGGTTTTCAGCCAGGTTGATGTGAAAAAAGGTAGAACATCTTCTGGTATAAGACACACAGTAAAGACATTGTCAGACTATGGAGAGAGGAATGAACAAAAAGACTATAAAGACTTCTCTGTTTTCTTAGATACAACCCTCTATTTGTAGGCCTACAACAAGTATAATGTATCTACTATACTTGTACTTAGAAATAATAATAATAATAATAATAATATCTTAGATTTATATAGCGCCTTTCTCAGACCCCAGTTATACATTGTATACATTGTTAAATATGGAAGAATAATTACCTTTTAACCACCAGTTCGTACAAGTCGAAACATTATAAAGCACAATTCTGAAACCATTGTGATACAAGAAGGGAAAGGGGCCCAGGAGAGAGACAGGAGAGCCAGGGAAATGGAAATGATTAAGAAATCAAAAACAGCAATGAGAAAAAAAAAGAAGAAGAGGAAAGGAGAGAAAAAAGAAAGACAGTTATAACGAGAGAGGAAGATAAAGAGAATCTAAGCGAGAGCTTGGCGGTCCCTGTGTCATCCCTGATCCTGTGGCCTGTCCTCTTTAGCGGGTAATTTACTTGACTGCTCTTCTTCTGCGGGGCTGATGTGTCATGTGTAATTTGGGCTGAGCCTTCGGCAGGGACTCTTTTCTCCTCTGAATCTGAGAGAGGCAGACTTTCTTTACTCAGAACTCAGAACAGGCCAGACTGGCTCCTCTGAGACATGCCAGAGGAGGGCAGGCTATTAAAACTGAGACTGTCCTTGCGTGCTCCCACACAGCCTGCATCACTGGCTCACTGGGGTTTCTTCAGTAGAGTAGATGAGTCCTAGATGGCGATTGTGGTTATTTACGTACTTGACTGTGCATGATAATGCATTGAAACTTCAACACACTCAGGTATCAACACGCACGCACACACACACACACACACACACACACACACAGAAATGCACACAAACACACGCACGCACACACACACGCACGCACGCACACACGCACGCACGCACGCACGCACGCACGCACGCACGCACGCACGCACGCACACACACACACACACACACACACACACACACACACCACCGTTGAACTTACACATTCACCCACACTCTCAAACTCACACAGCCCTGCTAGTATAATTCTAGGTTTGTGTGTGTGTGTAGAGAGAGAGAGGAGAAGATTTCTATCTAGAAACTCCCTACTGAGGGAGGTGAGAGGGGTGAGCAGTGTGAGAGTGAGAAGAGACACACAGTGAGTAGAAAAGGCACAGTCATAAGGGCCGTAGTGAAAGCAATTTCAGTGGAGGCCCTGCTTCACTGTGGCAAATCGTTTTTTATCAGTCTGACTCTTTAAAAGAGTTTATTGGCTGTGTTGTCATGGTTGCGTAGACAGGTCTCACACTACGGGAATGAACCAAGGGCCAGCTCCAGGTAAGGAAACGGGACCTTTGAGAGCCAAAATACTTATATATTATATATATATATATATATATATATATATATATATATATATATATATATATAGTACCAGGCAAAAGTTTGTACTCACTTTCCCATTCTATTGAATTGGATAATGGCGTTTTTAAAGTGCGTAGGCCTAATAGAGTTTTTAAAGTGCATATCTAAGTTACTAAAATCGAAGAAGATCTGAGTCAATTTAATGGAAAGGAGCACTAATAATAATAATAATAATAATAATAATAACTTAAATGTATATAGCACCTTTCAGCGGACCCAAGGTCGCTTTACACAGATACAAGAAAATAACAAAAAACAGTCAGACAGACAGAATACATTGCACCATGTCATTGTCTCCTTCTCAAATGCCCCAGAAAAACCCAGAGGAGTAGAGATCGTTGCCAATCGCAGCTTTCAGTTTACAGATTTGGGATCTGGGAAGGATTCTGAGGACAGAGTTAGCTATATAAAAACGATAGTAATGATAAGAAACTGGCTTTTGTTTCAGTATATGCACCAAATTATTTGGATAGAGGCTTTTATGACTACCTAACTAACATCATGTTTGAACTGTGATTCTGGTTTAATAATAGGGGGTGACTTTAATGCTGTCTGGCTACACATGTTGGACAGAACTGGGGTTACCGAGGGGAGAGAGCAACACCCGGCGTCCTCTGCACTAAGGAAATGGGCTAGTGACGCTCTGCGCTGTGGTAGACGTCTCTCTCCGACCACAGGTCAGAGTAGTGATTTCCTTGGGGCCTAAAAAGACTCCATGCTGCTGGCGTTTCAATTCCACCCTTCTGCAGAATGAATCATTCCTAAAGGAAATGAATGAACTAGATTAGTTTATTGTAATTAACAAACCATCTGTGCACAATCCCAGTATTCTGTGGGATTTGATTTGATTTGATTTGATTTTTATTAGGAATTTACAATAGAATCATTTACGCATCATGACACTAAGTAATGTCCAGAGGATAGCACTTGAAAGCATTATTTAAAACACTTATTTCCAAAGTGGTCCTCGATGGAAACATAAAACGAATAAAACGGGATGTGGTGAAGGGGTTCATTAGGGATAAAACAATTGGTTTTGCCTCTAATCTACACACATCCAGATCGAAACATATTCAAGATTTGGAAAAGAAAAATTGCTGAACTGGAGATTAGCATGACACGGCAGGTCACCCCTGAGCTAGTTCTTAAGAGAGAAGTTTCAATTAAAGATCTTAACCATTTACTCAGACATAGAGCTGACTTCCTCATTAATGAACTAGACAACATTATTACTTTCGCAGTGCACAGCCGTGCCATTTATTAGCATCTTAAAACCAACGAACAACTGACAAACATCTCCTCAATTAAATCTTCCACAGGCATTTTGTGGACTGATCCAGTAGAGGTCAACAATAACTTCTGGGCATTCTACTCGGCTCTATATACCTCTGAGATAGATTATAATGAGCATGCCTGTAGTACATTTATGAACCCCTTACATCTCCCCCAGCTTTGCTGGGATGACTCCCTCGATTTAGATGATCCTATTCCTCTGTCTGAACTCCAGAAAGCTCTTTTAAGTATGAATGAAGGCAAGTCACCAGGGTTAGACCACTGCAATAAACAATTCCCAGTATCTTGCAGCTCTCACCAGGGTTGCCCTCTCTCTCCTCTGCTGTTTGCCCTATCTCTTGAAACTGTGTGATATCCTTCTTTTTATTCAGAATGTCCCTCAGTCGCTTCCCCACCTCCTAAATATCTTGAATAATCTTTAGCCAAATTTCGGGGTATAAAATTAACTGGGGAAAATCTACACTACTGCCACTGAATGCCTCAGCTAGACAGCTAGATATTCGACTAAACATCCCAGTGGTCCAGAATATTAGATATCTAGGTTTCCCAATCCACCCCTCGATCTCAAACACAGTGTCATGTAATTATAAGAATGTGCTGAAGGAGGTAGAATCTGATGTAAAGGAGGAATACTTCTCCCCTCTCGTTATTAAAATGAATAAATAATAAACAAATACTTTTTTTCAGTTCCATGCTCCCTCTCCCTCCCGCTCCTGGAAAAAAATTACATTCGCTTTCTTCCAAATATATATTGGGGGGGGGAGACTCAAGCTCTATCTTGGCGCCCTATAGAAGAAAAAAAATACTGTCCATTCCCATAGGTTACAAGATGTAATATATTGTAATATTTCTATCATTATAAATTGAAATTGAAATTCTGTTCCATCATTTATTCTCAGTTTGGGGCTGAGGGTCTCTGCTCATTCCAAAACATTCAGAGACATTTTAATTGACCGGTTACTTCCTTTTTCTTCAATTACGCACAGCACTGCGCACTTATGGAGTACCCTGGAATAGTTCACTAGACACGCATCCATTTTACATTGCACTCAGATGGTCAGGTCTCAGCACTTTACTCCATCCTGGTCAAGGCTTCTTTAAAACCTCTACACATTGACAGAGTGTGGAAAGGTCATCCATTTCAATTTTATACAAAGGACATATTTTACTCCATATTTGTTACATAAAAACATACCTTCACCTAACTGTACTCAGTACGCACAACATACGGTTGGCACCTTTTCCCATATGGTATGGAAGCGCCCTGCAGTTGCTGATTTCTGGAAGATGGTTTGTGATATATTGTCCCTCATTGTGTCCAGATTCCTGATTCCAGATTCCACACTCATCAGCAGTTGTATTACCGGTACTCAACAATAGTTCAATCTTAACTTTAAATATTAAACAAAGACTGCCAGCTGTTCTTTCCCAACTCAAAAAATATATATACAGTATATGTTTTTAGGGCATTTCTGCTCTATTGGGATAGAGACAGCAGAGATTGACAGGAAGGATGGGTGAGAGAGAGGGGGGATGACATGCAGGATGGACAGAATCGAACCAGGGACCCTGCAATGATATGGCATGCGCCTTTGTGTGCTACGTCACTTACACGCCCCGACATCACACCTTTGGGTCACATCGGCTCCAACCTGGCTACGTATCTTTTATTCAGCATGGACAGATTGCTGGCTAGCTATAAATGTTGCTAGGGCAACGGTCACAAACCCTTGAAAATGAACCATTTACCTTTTCCTTTTATTAGATATACAGTATATTCACCATGATAACGTTAAGTGATTAAAGTATCAGAATCAACCAAACTTTCCATATGCTAACAATGTGTGACATCGACATACAATGGATTCTTCCAGACTGCCACACATAGTCTGATGCCTTAGTGAGAAAAAAAAAGAAGATTATGTGGCAGACTAAAGCATGAAAATCTGCACAGTTATTCCTTAGGTGATATCAAAACATCCTAGAAGAGGTGCCCAAATTAGGTGCCCAAAGTATCCATACCAGTGCTATTTAAAGTACTTAATTAAATAAAGTATCCTAAAATAATATGAGAATATGTCAAATGACATAATATGTAAAATTACGTTTTATTTTAAACATACGTTTTATGTTCTATATAATCAAATAAATATGGTAGCAGGAATAACATGTATCACCTTGGGCTCTGACACTTTGGACTCTGCAAAACTATGCCAAAAAAACACAGAAAGGAGCCTACTTAGCCAGTGTCACCACCAGCCAAGGTGAGGCAGGAGTCTGGAAGTTTGGAAAGAACAGCTGGCAGTCATAGGCAGATTATAGGACAATGGGCCCCTGGGCACGGACACGTAAACGCCCCCCCGACCCCCCCCCCCCCCACAGGTGTCTCTTTCTTGATTTATTTTTTATTCCATCTGCAATATATAAATATAAACACTTTTTATGTTTATTTTCATGTAAGGAATCTCACTTGTTCCAGTTATGATATGATTGAGGGGCCCCATTCAGACAGATCAGGGGCCTAATGAGCAGAAGTGCCACATAAGCAGTTCATGTGTGTGTGGGGGGGGGGAAGCCTTAGACAGAGCTTCTAGTGCTGTTGTTTTGCATGGGCCCATATTGCCATGGAGTACTCAGCCCGTCAAACATCTGATAGATAAACTGAGGGGATAAACACCCGCTTCAAAGGTATCATGATGGCTTCTGTCTTGTGACATCTTCTTCAAAGTGAATGTCTATTCCTTCCGTTTTTCAGTAGCGACTAACTGCGGCTCTGTTATCGCCATGAATGATTAATCCCTTTGACTATGAATATGAAGAAATGCAAAGTTTATAACAGCGACGACTTCACACAGAGCTTCTGTTTCAGTTTCTTGGACTCATTCAACTAATCCCTGGGCTCGTTCACTAATCCACCCCGGCTGGCAGCCAATGCAGCGAGTAGAATGACATCACACAATGTCATTATGGAGAGGCCAGGGTCTACAGCTCACACAAAGAGGAAAAATCATGTTTATTTGAGGCGCACCTGGTCGAAGGAGACATTACATGGGACATCGGGTCTGTTGATGAACTACAATCATGCATTGGTCTCCTATACATCCATTGAGCCTATGGTGCACTCCAGCCCACATTCCTGGCCGCAAAGAGACGGTGTCAGTTGGGCAGACGCACACAGAAGAAAAACAGAGACACGTGGAATGTGCAACCGACTTGTCTGTGGATCTTGCACAAAGAAACATCCAAAGCTTTGTTTTGAATGCTGAATTATTTGGAAGCATAAGAGCTGACGGATTTGGCCGTGGACTTACTTACTGACTCTGACACTGATTTAGAGAAATTCACTCCCAAAGTCAAAATGGGCATCCCTTCTAAAAATGGATTTATACTTCCCCGAAGAACATTTCTTCGCCTTAATCCGCCACAAAATGCTTTGTACCTTTATGAGACCTGGAACACACGCACACACACACACACACACACACACACACACACGCACGCACACACACACACACACACACACACACACACGCACACACACACACACACACACACACACACACACACACAGACACTCACTTGTGGGACTTCTTCCCGGCGATGCCTCCAGGTCCAGCCCCACAGTCGTAGGCCTGGATGATGAAGCTGTACTCTTTCTGCAGCTCACAGTTCACCAGGCCCTTGGCCCTCAACTGGCCCTCACCCGACGTCCCGTTCAGTACTACCGCCTCGAATGGAGCCTCCAGTCCATGGATCTTAAACGCACAGATCTCACCTGGTAGCACAAGGAGGAGAAGGGGATTAAGAAGGGGGGCGGGGGGGTAGGAGGGAGTGTAAGTGTCTGTCAATGAGAAAAATATGAAAGTCTATTCTGAATCATCTGAGACATCTATTTAAACATTTTGGGCTGATGCAAACAATCCAGCAACATCCAGGATTTGATGTCTTGATGTTTAAGCACCTGTGGTATTTCTAATTCCCCAGGATTGTTAAGGTTTAATTTCGATAGGAAAAAAACTGAAAAGAACAACAACAATAACAACTACAACCCATAGCGGAGCTTAATAGGTCAATGTCAACCCTCTCTGGAGCACAGCTCCAACAATTCACTCATTCACTCCCTAATCGCTCTCCTGAAGACACCCAAGGACGAACCCGCCCACAATCCTCCATGTGGCTAACTCACTGCATTGTCACTCCGGCACATTATAACAATCAACAATTGAGTTAATAAAGCCTGGAGACCAACTACCTCTCAAAGTCACCCTTATTTGCGAGAGAGGGAGAAAATCCAAATCGGACAAAGCGAGAGTCCATTTTGGGAGTTGGGGAGTGCTTCAGAAGTGGTTGGGGAGAGACGAATGCTTCAGAAGTGAGTACACTCGCTTGTAATTTACCAAGGGATTTGGGGAAATCACTTAGCGTAAGGCACATACTCTGACCTGTGACGGCTAATTGCGCTGATATCACTTAAACTAACAGGAAAGACTAAATTGGATTCTGGCGGGGCTTTGTGTGCGCATCGCTTCTGGCGACTTCTGATAAGAGCAACTTTATTTTCTCCTGCATTCCCTTTATTTCCCTTTCATCCCGTCCTGTCATAATCCCATCTCCCCCTCCTCAGTAAGAGTGTCGAGATGACAATGTGTCCGTGATGGAGAGAGGGGAGAGGGAGAGTGCTCCACTTTCCCCTTTGTATTACTCGAACAATGACTTCTCCAAATTAAATGGGCTACCTACAATGCGAAGAAGTGTGGTGCCCTATGTGTGGAAAAATAATCATAAATGGTCGGCAAGCAAATGGTGTGTGACGAGGATAGAGATAAGAGGTAACAGTCATAACAGTATGTGAGGTTTCATAAGAATGCCATGCTACCATAAAAGAATTCACTGCACATTTTAAAACGCATTGCTCTGGTAAAAATAATAAATTGAATACTCATAGCCACCCAAAAGAAGTTCCCCATTAAAGCGAATATGACAATATGAATTTGACGTATGTTCAGGCAGGGCACTTGGAGAAGGGAAGCTGGCCCGCCAAAAGACAGACAGCTGAATCCACATAGGCCTATGAAATAAAGCAAAACACATCACATGTTCATGGGACGAAGGTTTAAAAGAGCCGAGTTCTGCAACCCTCCACCATGCTTAAGAAGGGTTTTCGCCACTGGCTAAGCAAGTTAGATTTAATTTAGAAGTAAAAAAAAAATCTGAGTGGGGCAGTCCCACTCATATTTTTCATTTTTATTGACAGATATATAGTAGAGATTAGGATGAGGATGGGTGGGTGAGAGAGAGGAGGGATGACATGCAGGATATGTCCCCGGCCGGAATCGAACCGGGGACCCTGCGGTTACGTGGTCAACGCTTAAGGCCGGTTTAGGCTTCTGCGTAAAGTCGACGCCGTAGGCTACGCGTAAGCTTACGTAGTCCCGCATGACCGTGCGTAGCCTTGACGTGCTCCTCTCAAAAAATCTAACCACGTGTCAGAGCGCACGTAACCGTAAGCTCTGTGATTGGTCCGCTTGGTAGAACATGATTCAGACAAGATTCCGACTCTCTCATCGCCCAAAATGCGGAAGTCATGACAGAAATGTCATTCACCTTTTCTGTAATTACTTATTAATAACGATTTGAAAAATTATGCTAACCATCGTATTATCTTAGTTTAATGTCATTTCAATGCATCATAGAACTTTTATATACAACAAACATAACAACAAAAAGATCGCTATTATGCCGCTTTGAACTTTGAGCTCCGTTGAGTTCCTAACCGGAAGAGGCACAGCACAGGGGCTGAAAACACACTGCCACCTAGCGATGTGACGGTGTAATTGCAGCGCGGACCAACGTCGAACTATAAACTTGGAGAGCCCTCGCGTAGTCTACGGCGTAGCCGCACGTAAATTCGACGCAGAAGCCTAAACCGGCCTTTAGTCCACTACGCCACCTAAGCGCCCCAGCAAGTTAGATTTTGATCGTCCGATCCATCTCATCCTCAGCTTCTACCTGCAAGTTCACTCTGTGTTTTTACTTACCTACGGGGGGGTTTGAAAACTTGATGGGCTCCATATAATATTGTATTTAATGTTGTATTTCATTTAATGTTGTTTACGGGGCTTCAGGCCCGGGAGCTATATCAGAGCGGAGACATCTGGCGTAAATTACGCCAAACCTAATGTATTACCGTTTTCATTCATCTTATTAAGACAACGTTATGTGTCCTGACTGAAATGTTCATATTTCACGTCTCTGTGATTGGACGGCAGGCAGGCTGATAGTATTTCCGTATTATTCCGTATTTTCTCTGCCGTAGAGGGGGGTGGGGAAGGGGTCAAGGTGAGCAGAGTTGACCGTCACGGCGGACCTCCCTCTTTTCAGAGATAAATGAACAATTGAATGGCAAGTGGCTGCTTTCTTATCCCATCTCCTGGCTGCTATGATCCAGGTCTGATATGATCCCAAAGGCTCACTCAGCGAGAGATTAGGTTTGGACCGTCCGCCCCGCGGCAGCAGTGCAGGAACAGATGTTGGGTGGCTGGAACTTGGCAGAGATGTGCGGAACTCGCCACTCTAATTGCGAAGCTAAATTGTTTGCTAAATATGTGTCTCCGTGTCACATTAGCCTTTTATGAGGTAGATTTATGACTGCTAATACCCTGGTGCAGTCGATCTCCAAGGAGACGTGGCCACGTTGATACCTACCTGATGGGTCATTCCATGTCAAGGGACGGACAAAAGAAGACTTCGACACCCACCATATCAGATCGTTCTGAGATTGTGTTTGTAGTTTGTAGAAACAGATAAGACAAGCTTCTACATTATTTTGTAGAAATACAGTTTTCCTGTACCAAAGTCCTATCTGGTAATGATTAAGACATGAGGAATCCTAAACAATGGTCAAATGTCACCCATGAACCCTCCAAATCTCTCCTTTAGAAGAGGCTGACGAGCAATATGATGCTGCTGCTTTGAGTTTTGTTTCTTCATACTATGGAATCATGGGCGACTTTTGACCATTGTATTGTATTCTTCTTCATGTCAGAATCATTCTATTGAATATTATATAATCCCACAAAATGACAAATTGTCAATTTAGGTACAGTCTATTAGCGTATTTCTCAAGGATGAAACAACATCTAAACAAGCGTACAGTAAACATGTTGTCCCCTACTAATGATGTAGTGGCCCTCGATAAAACAGCAATGAAATTAAGAATGAAGCGAGACGTTTATCTATAAACTTTGTATGAAGACACTCTGGCTGTCTCTGTTTTACAGTGCTGTGTCCCAGTTCGTGAGCTTAGAATTATAAGGTTCTATCTCCGTTTAGGGTAGTTCAGAGATATTGAGCGTCAACGTTTTTACATTCCATTATGTTTTGTGAGATGGAACCTTTGTATTTTATTAATTACTAACTAAAAAATGTAAACATTTTAAAAAATAACACCACACAGGCATTAATAAACACCTAATGGATCAGATTATGTAAAAAACTCAATTTTGACAAAAATGTAGATAGAACCTTATAATTCTAACGTCACGAGTTGCACAAAGGGAGGGCTTCTCTTGGTGTAATCACTTCCTGTGACCAAAGACGACAAATATCTGGCTGCTATTAGGCTACTTTCATACTAACTCTATTGATTTAAGATGCCTTTACTGCATTAGACTACACGCCTACAACTGCATTCGTAGCATTCGAAAAGTCACCTGTAGTGTTACAAGACCCATCATTCACCCAAGTTTCATCATAATTATCTCAGTGGTGTGTGACATACGAATGGACAGACTGAGACCGAATCATAGTCCCCTCTCTCTCCGATTTCATCGGTGGGAAACAATAATGATGCAGGAATACTTAGCCTCTATCTTATCTCTTTATAACTATAGGAACCATTTCAAAACACTCTCGGAGATTCTCGGTGTCATGACTTGTTGATTTGACACGGAATGACCCTGCAAATGACTTAAACCGTTATTGTCTGGTGATGTCTAGTAAAACGGATGATTGTAATGTTGCAGTATTGGAGTCCTCGGTGCCCAGGGCCCATTATGTTCATTCCATATAAAAACAATATCTAGGGGGAAACACTGCTCATTATCAGTAGCGGCAGTGCTGCATTACTGGCACAGAGGCCTGTGTTTGTGTAGCCTGAGGGCCATGTCAGGGCAGTCATTATCAGAGCTCACAGAGCATCTCTGATGAGAATAAACCACCCCCCCACCCCGCCCCCCCCCCCCCACACACACACACACACACACACACAAACCATTTGCCAGCCGTTAAGTGTGTGATATGTGGAGGTAGAGATATCAGTCAGAGAACAGAGGCGGTGATGAGAGTGGAGAGGAACGGAGGAGAGGGGTGGGAGGGGGGGGGAGGGGGGAAGAGATGAAAAAGGGAATTTTAGCCTACGGCAAGCTCTGATCTTTCTGTTGGAGAGTGACCAAAGCTCAGACAGACACACACTCTCACGTACACGCACGCACGCACGCACGCACGCACACACACACGCACGCACGCACGCACGCACGCACGCACACACACACACACACACACACACACACACAGGCCCTTATAATGGCATTACTGGTAGATCAGAAGCTTATAACAACATTAATAACAGCAATAACACTGTGTGTATCAGTGTGTTTTGTGATCATGAAGCATCAGAGAGGTGCTTTATTCAACTCAACTTTTGCATGTCATTACCTCTTGTATTCCTTCCTCTAAAGCCCCCCACCTCTCTCCCCTATACTGCCTTTGTCCACACACCCCCTTTTTGCTGTTGAAATCCCTCTCTGTTGAGATCCTTTCACCCATATTATACTCTCACACACACTCGACCCCCAGCCCTCTCAGCTGCAGGGCTGAGATCAACTCCAAAGAAAAATTGAAAAAGCTGTAATTATGCTCTTCATGAAAATGAGTCAGGCGAGGAGAGAAGAAAATACACCAGAAAGCTGTCCTTGTCGTAGATAAGAATGAATACTAATCAAGCCTGTATGTTCTGGAGCTGGAGAGACCAGGGGAGTGGAGTGTGTGTGTGTGTGTGTGTGTGTGTGTGTGTGTGTGTGTGTGGTGGAGGGGGATTTTAATTATAAAATACATGCAAGCACGGGGGCTACATGATTTGCTCGACCTTGCACCTCCCCTTCTACTCATCCTTAATTACATAACAGCTCCTCTCTCTGAGTTAATGACATTGCACTGTCAGAGGAAAAACAAAGAAGCACCCAAAGTGGTTCTTAAATCAGACTTTTTTGTGTAGAGAGACTAGTGTGGGGGATTCGGATGAAACGGCTGGGGGAATTTGTCGAATTTGTCCCAGCGTGTGGATCTTGTGCCTTGATCATCAATCAGACACACATAGGCTAATGTCGTAAACACACAGAGGAAATAAGGTCTAAGATCTGATAATAAAATTTATTAATTCATTCAATATCACACTTTCATACTTTGCATAGGATTTCATGTACAATTATATTTATGTGGCTCAAACGCTTAATGTTTACTTACATCCAGAGTCTGGATCTCTTTATCACACATGTATGAGATTGGTAACTAACTGCCTATACTTGTATTATAAATTGTCAAATAAAATGGTAAATGGACTGACTTACAGTATATAGCGCCTTATTTACAATGGCCTCTCATTCACCCATTCACACACCGATGGTGGCAAGCTACCATGCAAGGCGCCGGCCCCGCTCATTGGGAGCAATTTGGGATTCAGTGTCTTGCCCGAGGACACCGTGACATGTGGCCAGCCGGGGTTCAGACCGCGGATCTGCCGACCTTGCGATCATTAGACGCCGGCTCTACCTCCTGCGCCACAGCCGCTGCGACTTATATTATAAAGTGCCACATCGCGTCCGTGGACCTCCGTTTGGAGTTAAATTGGTGATACGTATACTTTTAAAAAGTGTACAGTATATTTTCAGAGTTGTGGGACTAAAGGGGTAACACAACTCACAATTGCTAGGGCACCTTATTGGATGGGTATGCAGCAGCCTTATTCTTATTCTTGAGATTTCAAGATGGCTGGTCTGAGTCTTGTTTTTCCCTATTAAAACGGGTCTTGGTACACTAGGACTTTGGCTGGGTCTCAAGAGGTTGGGCTTTGGTTTGTTTGGGTTTCAAGGGGTCAAGTCTTGGTCTGGGTCTGGGTCTGGAGCTCGAGGGTTCTAAGTTTTGACGCCATAGCTTCTCTGCAGGAATTATACTGGACATTGTTTGAGCAGCATACTGGGTCCTGAATATATTCTATTCTTGTTGTGGCCATACAAGAACGTCCCCTCTGTCAATACAGTACATCACTATCCTCAGTTGGCTACATAATAATAATAATAATAATAATAATAATAATACATTTATTTTATAAGGCGCCTTTCAAGGCACTCAAGGTCGCCGTACAGTTACAAAATTAAAATACAGAGAAATATACAGTATATACATAGCTAGCAGCAGAGCAACAGGGGAACAGTAAGTCAACGGGCATACGCCTGCGTAAACAAGTGAGTTTTGAATGTGGAGATTGAATCAATGTTCCTGATGTCGGGGGGGGGGGGAGTTCCAGAGGCGAGGGGCGGAGCGGCTGAAGGCTCTATGATGTCAATTCATTCAGCGTTGACCCAGGAACGACACTAAAACGCCTCCGACTGCCTTTCAACCATCAATGCCAGACTGCCAACCAATGCAGCACCGACTAGAACAAATGCACAAACACCAGCAGAACACAATAATCCGATATGTTCAGATTCAGATTCAGATTCAGATAACGTTTATTGCCATTATGCTTGACACATATAGGAATTTGTTTTGGCATTACAGTAGTTGCATTTATGCCTTTTTCACATGTATATGAACAAAAACAAATACAAATACAAATGCAAAAACAGGACAGACATTGGATAGTGCTATATACAGTATATGTATATATATATAAAGTGCAGTGCAGAGTTTTTCAGAGGTCCAGTGCATATTCAGTCCTGGGCAGACTTGGGGGCGGGGGGGGAGGGGGAAGCCAGAGTCATTTAGCAGCCTGGCGGCTGAGGGGAAAAAACTGAGCCACTGGCCACTACCCCCTACCAACCCAGCAGCCTTCCACCACAGACAGTTATCCAATGAGGAGAAGCCAAGGGCAATCAAGACGTCCAGCAGCTGTATCGACACATGCCCTGTGTTTCTCCTACAGATTCCATAGGAGGAGGATGAACTGGGGAACATGGAGTATGTTATTCTTTATACATCCTTCTGTGGGACTATAGGGGTAACACAATGGGGGGTCATAGACACAATAATATGAGGTTAGACTATAGTGATATATCTGTTATCTATGACTTTTTTAACACTGCAAGTGCCAATGCGTGTTTTCACATGGTTTGACTTTGACAGATAATGCACCACTTATCCCTTCTGTCAGATAATACCCCACTTCTCCCAGAAAAATGTCTATTTATTTTGTTTGCATTGGAACAACACAAAAAAACTGAGAAAAATGCCCTGTGTTTCTCCTACGCCAAATCTCATATAATTCCACACAGAACTCCAAACACGTGGACACAAGAACATTAGGATCTCTCTAGACGGACTTGGTAGCCTTGAGGTTGTCCGTGCTTTTCAACTATTTTGTTTCTCAAATCCTCAGACCATTATTCGCTCTTCTTTTTTTTCTTCATGCTCAGTGTGGTACACACAGACACACAACACAAAGGTTTTCTCCATTTTAACTGGTTGCAAGTGTGGTTTCTATATTGCCAGCACCTGTAACTTGCTACATTTGAGCCTACATACAAATTAAAGGAGCATTACATGCTCGAAAATACAATTATTTCTTACCGTTTTTGATAATAACAATAATAACAATCATTTTGTCCAGTCCATTTCTGCATGGAATGACATCAGATTTCGCTTTTTTCCCTGCTTTTTTGTGTTGTTCCAATGCAAACAAAAGAAATAAACATGTGAATACCAAAGCATTTGTAATTGCACATGGGAGAAGTGGGGTATTATCTGACAGAAGTGCAATAGTGCCAATATTTTGGTCCATGACTGTATGTTTTAGGGCATTTCTGCTTTAATGGGATAGACAGTAGAGATTGACCGGAAGGATAGGTGAGAGACAGGAGGGATGACATGCAGGATATGTCGACGGACGGAATCGAACCGGATGTGCTCAGCCAGGAAAATGTTGGTGTTAAACTGTTGATAATGGGCAATTTAATCAATTTAATTGAAAACAATTCAGTAAAACAATTCAGTAATTTGGGGGATAATGGGCGAAAGACAAACTATTTCAATACACATTAACATATGGATATAAAACTAATTGGTAGAAATCTAGTATAAGATTCAAGCTATTTCTCCCCCAGCCATGGCTCGAGCCCAGCCTATCTGTTGCGTAAAGGTGTGTATTTGACTGCACGTCTTGTGTACGTAACTTTTTATTTTTACAAAACACATATGCTTTCAGCTCTTACTTGTACGTTGTTCAATCTATAAATACAATTAAAATTAAAGTGATGAAATTCTGGTGTGTTAAAAGTAAAATCTATTATTTATGTGAATATGCCATATTCAACATGTAAGACCTTCAAAATACAAAATGTTGTATTCTAATGATTCTTGAGTCCTGAGTGCATTTAATCTGACTGAATGATTACACTGTTCCACAAACATACAACTGTAAAATGCCTTCTCTGGCGGCACTGGTTAGTGCAGGGAACTGGTACTGCGTTAACAGTGTTGAGAACTTAACAGACAGAAATGTTGATACTGTAAGTATTAACGATTATTCACTTGATACTGACAGCCATGTTAGGTGGCCTAGCTTTACTGCAAGACTTTTACGAACCGGAACAACACTCCTATTCAGGCAGGTATGTTCAAAGGTAGGGACCAGCATTATTAGAATCACACTAACCTCCTTGTGAGAACAGGCAATGAAAGAAAACAGAAAAAAAACACTTGAGGGCAAACAATAACTAAACCAGAGCTAAACAAACAAACCACATTAAACAACAGCGGAAATCAATAGCTTCTATTTTCCACTTCCCCCCATAAAAGGGCCTCAGGATTTGAGAGAATCATTGTTCTGCAAGGCCATCGAGAGTTCAATGTGTTCATATATCCATGAGAGTTTATACAACCCTTAGTTGAATACCCTGAGGACAGTGCTTGTCCTATAGGGTCTATTCTCTTCAAAAGGGGCTTGTAGAAAAACAAAGGAAAGTGGCCAATCGTTTGACCCTGTCTGTGGCGAACGGTTAATTCCTACTTCATGAAGGACCAATAGTTAAAGTGACACCTTTAAGAGAACTAATCAGCATCAATATAGATATTGCTGTACTTGTCGTTTACCGCCTGAGACTACAATCGGAAAACATCCACCGTTTCACACAACATCTAATTTTGAGGTAAAAAGAAAATCGTTTTTTAGCTCTTTACAATATGTCATCCTGTCTTCCTTACCAAGCCAGCCAATAAACCTGGTTAGGAACAATAAGGTGACCAAGGTGGATCATGGTTTGGATTGCTCTTATCTATTGTACAGTAGCATCTCGTGACGTTAGAATTATAAGGTTCTATCTCCATTTTGGTCAAAATTGATTATTTTACATAATCTGATCCATTAGGTGTTTATTAATGCCTGTGTGGTGTTGTTTTTAAAATGTTGACATTTTTTAGTTAGTAATTAATAAAATACAAAGGTTCCACCTCACAAAACATAATGGAATGTAAAAACTATCGCTCAATATCTCTGAACTCCCCTAAACGGAGATAGAACCTTATCATTCTAAGCTCACGATCTGTCACTAAGTATTCATTGTTGCACCATGTATGTTTATGTATTTATTGTGTTGCAATGTATTTGTATATCTGGACACTCGGCCCCACCGAAAATGAGGGTCTCCCTCAGTGGTCCCCGAGTCGAAATAAAGGCTTGAAATGAAATGAAAATTAAATTAAACAATGTAATTTTTTGTGAAATCCATTCCAAAAACATGGTTGAAACTATCATTGATATCTCATGGATGGGTCAGTCGTTGCATCCATAACTCTGTCTATGAATATGAGAGTGGCTACATTTCTACAGCCCCATTCCTTAGCTATTTACCCCCAAAAAGTGTTTGTTGCTTTGTTGTTGTTTGTTGTTCAAACCCTTTAAAACCCCAATTGAAGATGATCTCCACCTTTAAGGCTGGGCGATCCCCATATTAGCTGGTGTTGTCTGGTGGACTTGAAGGAGCGAGCCATTAGACTATCGATCACCTAATAGACCGTGGCTGCCCTGCTGTAGCTGCGCCCAGCTGTCACCATCATCACTACTGAACAGCACGGGCTGCAGTCCAACACAAACCATAAAAACACACAATACATACTGTAGCCCATTACACAGACAATGGAAGAGTACAGGAGAGGGAAACCAGAAGAAAGAGGGAGAGGGAAGGCGGAGAGAGGGGGGATAGAGTGAATAGTTTCATGGAAATCTTACAGCCTGGAGGTCTGCTGAAAAAAGGTGTTTGGCAGTTTGTCTTCCAAGTGCTTCCTACCTCCCCAATATGCTCAGCTGTGTTTGGGTGTTTGACTGGTAGTGTTTAGCATTGAATACGTTATTAAGCATGTTCTTAGGGGTCTCACAAGCAAAGTCCTCCAAAGTATGTACTCATTTATAGAGTGTGTGTATTGTGTGTGTGTGTGTGTGTGTGTGTGTGTGTGTGTGTGTGTGTGTGTGTATGTGTGTGTGTGTGTAACACGGAGGCTTCTGATTTCAGAAGTCTTATCAAACAACGACTGCTTAGGCGGGGTGATTTTCTTGTCTATTGAAATGCTAAAATATGCAAGCCTTTATGAGAGCCTGGCACTCTTGAGCTTCTGCATATACACCGTGTAATCCAAACTAAAATGCTTAGAGGGAAAAGATTCTCCTCGGCTGTCATTGGAGAGAAGTTTTGGTTGAAGTGGGCATGAAAGTCATGAGAAATTATTCACTCGGGCAGCTAGAGAACTGTTTTTCATTCAGGTCTTTTTGGCACCGTTGGGCCACCATCACTCATTGATACTGTTCAAATTGGGCCATGGAGCGGGGAGAAGAAAGGTAGGGCAGACTGTCCCCACTGTGAGGATGTATGTGTGTGTGTGTGTGTGTGTGTGTGTGTGTGTGAGTGTGTAAATGTTTTTTCTTATGTGTTTGTGTGTGAAAGAGAAGAGCAATAGAGAGAAAATGAAGAAAATGACGATTATGAAGGTATACGATGCACATCTCAGCATTAGAGCAAAACTCTGCCAAATACTCAGTGGATTAGACTTTTGCTATGCATACACCTGTTTCTATGAGTGTATGTGTGTGTGTGTGTTTGTCTGTGTGTGTCAAGGAAACAGTAGTAAATGTGATGATGCCTAGCCCTCTTTCTGTGTTTACACTTGTCTCCTCTTGTGTGTGTGTGTGTGTGTGTGTGTGTGTGTGTGTGTGTGTGTGTGCGTGTGTGGTGTATGCGTACGCATATGCATGTGCATGTGCATGTGTGAATCCCTTGCCTCTCTTCTCTTCAGTGTGTCTTAATTAACACCTTTCTACACCTGACAACTGAGAAACCTCACGGTGATGCACAAACAACTCAAGCCTCCCCGTCTCTCTGTTTCTGTCCTTTGGCACACACCTCTTCTTCTTCTCCCTCTTTCCTCCGCATCTTTATATCTGATTTACCCTCAATGTCCTCCACTGCACCTCTCACCCCCCTGCCAGACTGTTCTCCTTCTCAACCTCTCTTTTGCCCAAATACCCCCCCCCCCCTCTATGCTTTTCAATTCTGTTAAATCTTCTCCCTCTGCTATCAATTCAACTTCCATCTCTCTCTTTCCCCAAAACCCAGCCCAGCCCGCAATCTCGCCTCTGATCCTGCAGCGCCAGAACACAAGTGGATTTTCCTATGCCAGTGGACAGAATGCCAAATGCCCCCGTCTCCACAAATCAGCAAAGCAGATCCGCTCTCGAATGAGGCACAGCTTCTTCGATTGAAAGGTGATTAAAGATGGCGAATCAAAAGATGAATTTTCTTCAAATTTGTTCTCGTTTGTGATTAAAAAGCGTAGCTTTTTTTTTTTACATATGATGTCACATTTTCTGCAGTGTCAGTACCAATGCAATCGCTCCACTTCACAGTACACAGCTGACATCATGTCAGGGCTGGGCAACAACTCCGGTCCTTGACAGCTACATGACCTGTCCAGGCTTTTATTACTATCCAGCACCAACATACTTGACCCAAACAATCAACTCACTCTGGTCTACATAGGTACACACTTCAGGGCCAAGTGTTACCAAACCTTGTGCTAAGAGATTAGAGATGAAGCATCCATCAACTCTGACAACTCCAACAGCCCTGACCCCCCCTTACATATCCCCTCCATTCCAAGCCCGGCTAAAAGAAAATCATTCCATTCCCACAATGCACCAGCAAACTCCAGTATGTGCAACACGTCCTCTTAACACATGGAAAAGCCAAACACAAGGAGAAACACGTGAACATGTTAGGTTAACACGGTACTGAAATTGTCCTGGATACGTTGTTTATTTTTTACAGCTGTCACTATGGCAACACAGGGTAATTAAGAGCTAACAGAGGTGTGAGGCTCTATGTTAATGTTTATTTATTTCGATTAATGACTAGTTTTTCCCTCACAACAGCATTAAAGGCGAAATAAGTCACAATAGCATCCAGGTAGATGTAGTCGTTAGATGGTGTCATATCGCATCATATATTTAGCATAATAACTTTGATTCATATTGGGACAATTATGTCACTAATCAGCAAGCATATCATATAGAGCTATCATAACCTCAATATCACTTACCTCTTTTACACACACACACACACTCACACTCACACACACACACACACACACACACACACACACACACACACACACACACACACACACACACACACACACTTCACTCATGACCAATCTTTTTGTTGCCTATCACAGGTACCTCAAGCACCAATATCTTTTTAGATGGTTTTGTCAAGATATACTGGTTACAAACTGTCTTCGTG
>NC_137687.1:7682784-7695284 GCF_963989245.1 Nansenia antarctica
CTGTGGTAGAAGCAGTCCTTCAGTCTGTTTGTCTTAGCGGCCGGGGTCCTGTACCTCCTGTTCGAGGGCAGCTTGACAAAGTGTACGTGCCCAGGGTGGGTCGGGTCCTTGGAGATCTTGGAGGCCCTCCTGAGACAGCGTGTGTTGTACAGCTCCTCCAGAGAGGGGAGGGGGGCGCCGGTGATCTTCTGTGCTGTTCTCACGACTCTCTGTAGCTCGTTTCTCTCCGCTGTTGTGCAGCTGTGGAACCAGTTGGAGATGCCGAAGGTGAGGATGCTCTCCACTGCGCCGTGGTAGAAGGCCACCAGTATCTCCTGCTTGTTGTGTTGTTTCCTGAGGCATCTCAGGGTGTATAGAGTGTATAGGTGTATAGCTATATATATATATATATATATATATATATGAGAACACACAGACATTTGCAGAAGCTCCCAGATCTCCTCAACAGATCCAAGGAGATCGCCTCAACTACACCTCAACTTATCAATATGTCTCTAATTAGAAGCCATTGTTCTGATCACAGGCAGCAGCAATTAATTAAATCCATATGAAATTAACCACCAACTAGTGCTTAGAATGTGATTAAAATCATGACTTCATTTGTATTGAAATCAACCCGTTTGTATCGTCGATTGCAATCATGACATGGACACTTCAGAGCATATAATGAGGAGAATCTTATAAGTTATTTCAAGCATTTCAAAAGACATGTCGTGAGTTTAGAATTATAAGGTTCTATCTCTGTTTAGGGTAGTTCAGAGATATTGAGCGTCAACGTTTTTACATTCCATTATGTTTTGTGAGATGGAATCTTTGTATTTTATGAATTACTAACTAAAAAATGGCAACATTTTAAAAACAACACCACACAGGCATTAATAAACACCTATTGGATCAGATTATGTAAAAAACTAAATTTTGACAAAAATGGAGATAGAACCTTAGAATTCTAAGCTCACGATGTGGCTATGACAAAAGAGTTAACATGGAGAGCAGAGCGTGTGAGTCGAGAGCAGTATGAGATGCCCCTCCTCACTCACAAGGCTGTGCTTACACTCCCTCGCTGCAACCCTCTCCCGCTCTCCTAATATTTTGGTCAGATCACGCCCTGAAGCTCGTGATTGGAGCGGGAGAGAGAAGGCCGACACTGCAACTTCTTTAATACCCGTTCGTTCCACACTCCGGTCAAATTCTACCACTCTGCTCACTCTATGCTCTGACGGAGAGTGAAAGAGAAAGCAGCGAACTAAAATACCCTCTTAGCCCCCATCACCAAGTCAAAACTCCCTGAGCCAGTCACCAATCTCACACAAGTGTATTCAAAAACACCATCTTTACCTACACAGCTTTTAGCTGAGGTTTTCTGAAGGAGATGAAGGAGACCTCCCACTATGGGACACACACTGTATCTATGTATCAATTAGCTGAAGACCCCTATACAATCACACCTGGCAGGCCACGTGTGCCCATATAGCCACGTCCACCACCTGTCCTATATATAGGACCTAGCACGCTTCAATATCCATGTAATGGCTGAATGTTGAGCAACAAAAATGTCATCCCTCACTCTAAGTCAGGTCGACATTCTTAGCTTTTATTTGATTTGATTTGTGTACATATTGGTTTCACCACTCAGAAATGACAACGCTTTTTATGAATCGTTCCCCTCTTCCAGGGTACTCAAAAGTAACGGGACAGATTTATCAAATGTCCAAATGAAGCACTCATGTTTAGTATGGTCGATGATAATCCCTTGCATGTAATAACTGCCCGAAGTCTGTGACCCATTGACCTGTGACCCATTGACCCTACCAGAGACTTGGTATCTTCTCTGGCGATGCTCTGCCAGGCCTGTACTGCAGCCACCTTCAGTTCTTGTTTGTTTTGAGGTCTTTTTGCCAAAAAATCATCAGGATATGAAATGCATGTTCAATTGGATTTAAATCTGAAGAGTAACTTGGCCAGTCAAGTGCCACCTTGTCCCTGAAAACTCCCTAGTTGCTATGGCAGCATGTTTGGGTCATTACTGAGTGAGTCTTACTGCTTGATGAAGTGTCATTCAATTCACTTGGAGGTATTTGCTTACACTCGAGCAAACAAGATGTTTCTGTACACTTCAGAATACATTCTTTTTTTTATAACAATAAAGTTACTGATATTGAGAGAGAAAACAAGACAAGCCTTTCCCGGACTATTTGTCACACTCCAAAGCAGCAAATGGACGTGAGAAGGTAAAGAGAGACTGGCTGTTGTATAGCGAATGTAACAATTGTACTGTGTACCATGCATTCTCTTTTCTGATGAATTAGAGAAGAAGTCGACAAGCGCTCCAGAGTGGTTTAGCCGAGAGTGGTTTAAGATGTCTACAACGAAGTGGCAGAAACTAAAGTAATGAATGAATGAATGAATGAATGAATGAATGAATGAATGAATGAATGGTCTTTATTGTCATTGCTATAGTACAGGTACCAAACAACGAAATTTAGGAGGGGTGGCTCCCCTGGTGTTAGGAAAGAAAAAAAACTTTAAAAAAAAAACACAAGAAGGGAAGGAGCTGGTTTACATAAATAAAGGCTATGTATACTATCCACTATACTATACTGTACAGATAGACGACTAGGGTTGTCATATTGCACATAGTGTTATTGCACATTTATTTAAAGTGTCGCAGTTTGCAGGCTTGAAATGTTCATATTTGTGCCTCAGCACTACACCTGATTTTTTCAGTCCAGCAGCTGCCATCAATCCGTCCAGACTGTCCAGGGCCCAGAACCTAGGTCTTTGCTGTGTTCAGGGCCTGGATGGCCCTGGGGTAGAAGCTGTTCTTCAGTCTGTTTGTCCTTGCGGCCATGGTCCTGTACCGCCTTTTCGAGGGCAGCCGGGCATGAAAACCAGAGCATGAAAAAAGCAGCCCACATAAGCGCTGCTTCTGGAAGTGGCGGAATCTACAACATTCATTGATACATTGCACACTTGTTGATGGCCAGTTCCAAAAGGAATTCCAAACACAAGTGGAAAAAAATATCACTCTTATAATAACACTCTTTTGGGCATCTAGAAATCTAGCTTTCAGAGCGGACACCAGTGAGCTTGGTGATGTTCATAATGGACATTTTTTAAGGCTACTCGTGTTGATTGCAACATATGATTCTGTCAGGCGAGAGCATCTAGAGAAGGTTAAAGAATACAAACAGAGAGGGGAATGGCTACCAGCGCATTATCTCTCCTGGCGCTCTCAAAATGAGTTCACTGAACTGTGTGGAAATCATGTTCTCAACACCATTCTCCGGGAAAGACTCCAGTCAATATATTACTCTGTAATAATGATGCCACCCCGGATATATCTCATGTTGAGCAGAAGGTCCTGCTTCTGAGGTACGTGTCTTAACGATGACATGCATGGCAAAGGGTGGACTATAAACAAACGTTTTATTGAAAAAAGACATAAAGAAATCGCCAGCATGATAGATGGAATCTCTCAAAAGGCATGGAATCGACCTCACTGACTGCCGTGGACACGGATATGATAATGGCAGTAATATGTCGGGAAACGTTAAGGGTGTGAAAGCCAACATTATCGTTTAAGTAAACGTTGGCCACGTTTCCCCCCTGCGCATCGCATACACTAAATCTAGTAGGTATACATGCTCATGTCATGGAAATGTCAACTTATTTCGGATGTGTCAATCGCATCTACACACTCTTTAGCGCGAGTCCAGACCGGTGGTCTATGTTTAAGGAAAAGACGGGATGCTCCTGTTGTGGATATAATTGATTCTTAATAGATTTAGTAGAATTTACAAAGCACAAAGAGCTTAGATCAATTGTCTCCAAAGAGGCCTTTTATTAAGCCAATGGTTACATGAGCGCAGCAGCAAAGAAGCATGCAGGAAGCAAAAAGCCCCCAACAATGGTGGGACTCATTATAGAACTGTCCTTGGTCATGAGGTCACTATTCTTGGGAACCAATCATATTATACAAATATGTGATTACATAAGTTATGGGCCTTGTCGTCCATAGTCAGAATTGTTCACTGCGCCACAGACCTTGGCTCATACCTTACAGGAAGGAAATGGGCCTTCCTTGAGTGCTAGCTTCACCAAACTCACCTTTCTCAGTATAATATAATATAAAACCACTACACTCCCTCCATAGCCTGAGTGATACATGATGGAGCGGACCTATTGCTCGCCACCGCCCCCAGTGTGATAGAAGCACTTGATTGAATAATATCATCCTGCAAATTATCCAGCAAGGCCTTATCAGATGCGCAAGGACTGAGAGAATTATTTCACATGATTCACAGCAGTTGTCATGTGCACTGTCTGGGTAAAAAATACTGCAACTTATTGAAGATAGGAACTTGCTCCTACAGAGGGGCAGACAGTCTGGGCCCTATTATGCACTTCATAAGTCTTAAGCAATAAGACGAGGCGGTAGATCTAAACTTAAGACGTGGAGGCGTGGTCAAGGCCACTTTGCTATTATGCGTGCGGTAGTGGGCGCCTAAAACCCGGCGCTAAGCAAAGAAATTAGTCATGGGTGTGTTTTGGGCGTCTTCTCAATCAACCCAATCAGCGTGCCAGGTGCCATTCCCTTTAAGAACCGGCTGCGTTGAGTCATTAGCGCTATGCTATTATGGAAGTCCTAAGAAGGAGGTCAGCGCGCTTCTCTGCAGAAGAAAGTAACAAGCTCGTGCATGAGGTCAAGGCTCGTCAGTTCGCAATCTTTGGAACGGCGCGAAATCCTCCCCGAGCCGAGGTGGTGAAACAGGCATTGGTGGCTATGTCATTGCTGACCAAACGACATATGTCAGTTACTGCCTGACGGGTGAAGCGCAGCTCATACAAGCATTGCTGCTCTGTAAACAGAATAAAAGAATATATATAGGCTATATTATACATTTTTTAATAATAGGCTATAATATAATTGTAATTGCAATATAGTATAGCATTATTAACAGTTGGATCACCAATTGAAAGCGCTAAAATGCTTAGATCACGAATCCAGGATTGATTTGAGATTTGGCCTACCTGTCAGCCCGAGGTAACAAAGTCGTTGCCGGTATATGCGCTCGGCGCGCCGTCTTCGTCTATCATAATTCCTTCCTAGGATATATTCCATTGTTCTCTCTCTCTGGCTTAACATTTGCCAGTGGTGGCATTTATACTGTGACCGTAATTGACGTCTTGCCGTGGAGCCACGTGCGTGTTCATGTGTGCCCACATGCATGCGCAAACCGCGGAGGCGCGCTCGTGTTTCAAAACGTGCATGAAGTCTAAACTTAAGAACTTTTCAAACCACTTCTTAGCGCTAGGAGCAAAGTCAGATCGCATAATAGCAGGGGCGCCTAGCGCACTTCATTAACATTATGAACACTCCCACAATGAGTAATATATGCACGGGAGTCTTACGTCTTATGTGTGGGCGCCTATCGACACCTGCATAATAGCAGTAGCGCGTATGAAGCGCATAATAAGGGTGGCGGTAGGTCTTAACCTGGCGGTGCGTCTTAATTAAGACTTAAGACGGCAAGTTAAGAAGTGCATAATAGGGCCCTATATCTCTGGACCAGGAAGCAGCAAACATTGAGGCTCTACAGCAGGACATAGTTGATATGAGAAATAACTGGGATTCAATGCTTGCTGAAGCTCAAAATATAGCCCATGCAAAGGGCATCCCAGCTGAGTTCACCCATAGCAGGCAGAGAAAGGCCAATGGACTGTAGAGAGGTCAGATGCACAGGAGACTCCTGATGTAACATTTAGGAATTCTGTGTATTATGTTGCAGTGGACAGTATCATTGCACAGCTGACTTCCAGATTTCAGCCAATCAGGGCTGTTTGCGATGATTTTCAAGGCAATACTCAAATTCCAGCAGTTAACTGAGGAGGATCTTTAAGCCTCATGTAGAAATTTGATGACAAAATATTCCAAGGATCTATCTGAAGATTTTGAAAAACAAAATGCTCCATCTGAAAAGGATCTACAGTGCCACATGCTCAGGATCATCAACACCCATGGAGTTGCTCAACAGGATTTATGATATGAAGCTCGAGAGCATTTATGGTGACATTTGCATTGCAGTGAGGATAATTATTTTGCACTTTACCAGTAACTGCAGCAGGAGGAGAGAGATCCTTCAGTAAACTGAACATAATAAATAATGACTTGCGCTCCACAATGAGCCAGGAGAGGCTGAATAGCCTGCCAATACTTGAGTGTGAACTGGCTAAACAGACTGTAAAGACATTATAAAGGACTTTGCATCCATAAAGACAAGGAAGATGGCTGTATAAGAGGCAAATATGAAGCCATAAAGGATGTGAAGAAATGTGAATGAATGAATGAATGGTCTTTATTGTCATTGATATAGTACAGGTACCAAACAACGACATTTGGGAGGGGGGGGCTCCCCTGGTGCTAGGAAAAAAAAACTAAAAAACAAGAAGGGAAAAGAGCTGGTTTACATAAATAAAGGCTATGTACACTATCCACTATACTATACTATACAAATAAAACACTGTGCTGTACTCTATGCTATGCTATACCTATTCTAACATTTCCTATCTCTGAACCTTATGTACCCGAGGGTTGTCATAATTTGCACATAGTGTTATTGCACATTCATTTAAAGTGTCGCAGTTTGCAGGTTTGAAATGTTCACAGTTGTGTTTCAGTGTTGCACTTGATTTCAATCTAGTAGCTGCCATCAATTTGTCTAGATTGTCCAGGGCCTAAGTGGACAATCTAGACAAGTGTAGCAGATCTTTGTTGATGTTGGTGTGTGTTATTTATTCCTGTTGAAGAAACCTGTTATTCACAATACACTACCTGACCATGTATCCTTCAGCCGTGCATCTGTTTCTTTGTTATGCTTAGGTGTGTGTGTGTGTGTGTGTGTGTGTGCGAGCTTACATGTACGCGCATGCGTGTATATGTATGACTCCTTTCACTGAGTAAGTCTCTCAGTTTACATGTGTTTAGGAGAGAGAGAGCACGTGCTTACGTCAGGGCTCTCAAGTTTCACGCATTGGGCGTGAGACACACGTGAGCGTGTGAACGGGTTGAAATGCGTGTGTCTCACGCCCCAATGCGTGAGACTTGAGAGCCCTGATACGTTGATATGAGTAAAGCAGAGTTGTGGAGAGGGGGGCCCATTCACTGGACCTTTTCTGGGGCCCAGACATTTCTGTGGGCGGGCCTGCGCATTGTGTAAGTTAGTTAGTTTAAAGAGTGCATTTTGTTGGAATAGGCTAGCAATGTTGAAATCCCGCAAGAGCTCTGCCTGGGCACACATCAAGAAATCGTGTCCAGTGTGGGATATATAGAACAACATTATTTTACCATGGCTTCACCTCAACGACGCTAGCGCATTTCAAAATGTTCCATCCAACTGTCAAAGTAAACGAAGGTGAGGGACCAACCCAATCAAGCACGGCATCGTTTATTCAAGCTTGCAAGTAGCCACAGCGAAAAAAACTACTGTCCTAATTGCCAACATGGTGGCTAAAGATATGCTGCCTATTAGTACAGTAGAGGGGAGGGGGTTTTGATAATTAATAGCATACATAGAGCCAGAGTAAATGGTCCCATTTAGAAAAACCAACACTGCACGTCTCGAAAAGATGCATGCTCAATGCCCAGAGTCTGTTCGCAATGCTTTAGCTAAAACTGAACCAAGTAGCTATTACCACAGACAAATTAAATTCCATTTAATCATTATCGATCGCATTTAATTTTTTGCAAATGACAAACACTGAGACGGACACCTCATAATTCTCTACGCAGGAAAATCCCTGCTACTATTCGGCGGTAAACATTCAGTCTTTTCACACATTAGGCCGAATCACAAATTTGCTTTTTTTGCTATTATTCGGCGGTGGCTGAACCTTCGGTGCATCCCTAATTATGATTCGTTATTTTCAATTGTGCTGATGCTGATCGTTAATGTTAAGAACATTTTCATTTTCAACCCATGTGCAATCATGTAGCAACTAGTGTTGCACGATATACCGGTACCAACGATATACCGCGGTGCCAAAATGTCACGGTGCCTACTATACCATAAGCTTTATACAACGGTACTACCGTGGAATACTATACTACCGTGTTGAACACGGTACCAGCGGGGCAATGTGTTACCTCTATTACCAAATTCACTGGTTCTGCTAATGAGGACAAGACTGGCTCGCGACACCGTTGTGACAGATCCCAGTTTGTTTGCTCGCGCACATCTCCGCAGTCACAATATTACCTTATATATTGACGTTATCTGGATGTCTGTCTGGGCGCGAGCCAGTCTTCTCAGTATCGTCATGGCAGAAGCGTTCCCTACCCATAGCGTCGCACCATCAACGCCAAAATGACTAAAGAAAACTAACTCAAAAAGTTTTATCTGGAACTATTTTGGTTTTAAACCAGATCGCGAAGGTAAAGCAATAGATGATGGCCGTCCGTTCTGCAGGAGATGCAATCATGCCATACAGGCAAAAGGAGGCAACACGTCAAACTTAATAAAGCACCTACAATGTCGTCATCCAGACCTTGCACTGGAATACAAGCAAGCTAATGAGGTTAGTATGGCTTTATTTGTTATAATTATCTGTGTTCTTGCAATTAGCTAATATTACAAAAATGAATGACTAAACTTCTTAGCTAAAGTGTGCGGCAGCACTGCTGCTGTTGCTGGCTAACCAGCCGGTGCTAGCCAGCCTGGCTAGCTAATGAAGTAATAACCACACTTCTGCCCTGCTTAGTGACAATCTTTGGAATATGACCACTGAGTTTTCTTAAGTTGAGTTAAGTCTTGAGCTACAGTTTGGAAGTAGCCCTCTATATTTTTGATATGCCCGTGTTTGCTTTTACTTTTCAAGTTCGTGAAAAAGACCCCACAGACGGACAGACATACAGACACAGAAAGACAGACAGACAGACAGACAGACAGACAGACAGACAGACACACAGACACACACACACACACACACACACACACACACACACACACACACACACACACACACACACACACACACACACACACACACACACACACACACACCTACTTTGCTATACTCTTGCAAAAGGCCAGTTGGTCTGTTTGATGTTTCAAACTACTTATTAATAAACATGTTATTCACAAAAATATCGGTTTCAGTACTTTTACTTACCTGTAGAGTTACAGTGTAATGCATTAAATGCATGTTATTCATGCACCACTCATTAAGTTATTGTAACTTGTATAAATACATTGCATGTTCATAAAAATAAAAAGTGTTACAAAAGTGCCGCGGTATCGCGATACTACTCAGTATCGTGATACTTGGGCTGGTATAGTATCGCAGGGTAAAATATTGGTATCGTGACAACACTAGTAGCAACATGAGATGATGAGCCTCAAATGACAACCTTAAGTCAACTTTGAAATATAACCATCAAATAACAGCATCTAGACCTAATAAACTGTTAATTCCAACCAACATGTGACTAACCAAGAACAACCATCATGTCAATCCAACTTACAGAGCTCTAGTGTTTGCATTTTGATGTTTAAAAAAACGTTCAAAAACAATACTCTCACAACAACAACATCAGCTTGGTTAGTTTTTGACTGTTGCATAACTGTGACACAATATGAAATGCCCATGGGGTATGTCATAAATAGGGCCGTGGTAGGTGGAGCTAAATGCCTGCAAGTGTCATTGGCCTGTATCAGGCGTGGTTCTATAGGGATCTTCTGTGAAGGAAGAGTCAAGGGAACAGATAATAATCTAAAATTCATCATAGTAAATGATGAGCTCTCTCTCTCTCTCTCACACACACACACACACACACACACACACACACACACACACATATTAATATGGCTGCCATAGTTCTACCATAGAAGATAACAGGGGAAAAAACAGGGTGAACATGTGGTCTAAAGAAAAGAAAAAGAAGAACTAGCACTTGAAATTCATAGGCTGGAATTGTGTTCCCAAAGTGGATGACTTGATTATTATTTGTATTCAATCAAGTAGATTCAGTCGTGATCATCTTGCTAACATGCCTAGAGGACAAGTGAGAGAAGGCCTTGATGGGAAGAATGTGTCCTTTCAGCGTTGGACTGCTGAGTAGCCTGCGTCGGTGGAAATTGAACAAGAGATTGACTGTCAGTGAAAACACATACACGAAAGCAGATACTGCAGAGAGAAGAAAGAAGCAGGAAGCGGGTTCACATACGCACACACACACTACTTGAATTGAATCCACATCACGCTCAACCATGTCAACGTCTTGCAAAGCAAATGAGATCTTTGTTGTTGTTATTGCTGCACAGTTTCGAAGTGCAAGGCTTTAACTTGTCTTCGAGAGAGCAAAGCCTCTCCCCTCTTTCATCAAAGCCATGGTGGCTAATTGCAATATGAGAGAGCTGTGCACAAATTTGTTCCAAATTAAAGTACACTTTTCATCCACAAAATTACAAAATCAGCTTAGCGTTGTTATTTCGTCAACAGCCCCCTCCTCTCCGCTTTCATTCACTCCCCTTCCACTTTCACCCGCTCTCCCACCCATATCAGACACGCTACACAGTTAGTGATTTTCCAATCTTCATTAAAAACATAGTCGTTAATAACATGCATTTCTAAACAACCAAATGGGAGCTGTTGAAAAAAAAAATATATATATATATATATGTTACGGTACATGTGGGAAAACTAGGGTTAGGGTTAGGTGCTAGGGTGACTTGGCACATGCTGGCATGTCTAACCCTAACCCTAACCCTACCCCTAACCCTAACACCCTAGCACCTAACCCTAACCCTAGTTTTCCCACATGTACCGTATTCCCACATATACCGTAACATATATATGTCATTAGGCGGGTGTTATGTTGTGTTACAGCACACTTCATGTGAAGTGAGGAGTAATGGGACAATCTGTCTACAAACTGTGTTCAGGCTTGCTATAGCCCTAACCCTATAGTTTGCTATAGCTATGAACAATGTGTGGACACGATTTACGCAAAAATAAATTAAGATGTTTTGGGTTATTCCCAATCAATCCCCAGTCAATATTCCCAATCAATTCCCAGTCAATATTCATGTACTACAACGCAGTGGCGGGCGGTGCATTTCACACCTAGGCCTTCAGTGATGTCCGACACATTCCTACCTGAATTATTCTACTTCTTAATACCATCGTTATGACGCCATGGCTCTAGAAACTAGACAGAAACACAGTATAACCGGGCGTTGCATCACCTTAACATAGTCAGACAAGTACAACAGAGTTATATTAATATTTCCGAAGCATTTTTTATCAATAAATCCGCATTTACAATGAAGAGTGTTAAACTAACATCTTTAAGATCGCTACATTACCCACGTCTGTCGTCTCGTCCACCATAATAGCGACAAAGGGTGCCTTTTTAATCTCCATTTTGATCTCTTCTCCCATCACTTAAGCAATAGCAAAAATCAGGTTGTTTTGTATTTTGCCTGACGTCCCAGTAAACACTTTGTTTGTGGACAGGTGGTAATGTAAATCTGGGTTGTTTTCAGCCAGAAAAGAAAGAAGCTCAACGTAGTTTCCTCTGTTTGTGGACTCGGTGCTTTCATCGTGTCCCCTAAATGAAAGTTATTGTTTACCCAAAAACAGGACACAATCGATCAGTATTATCGATCAGTCAACGAAAGCTTTCGTTGTGATGCTCCGTTTCCCTGCGCACTTTCAAAAGTTTCACATCTACCGGCATAGTTACGCATCTCAATAGTGAATATCAATAGTGCGTATCAATAGTGCGTATCAATAGTGCGTATCCAATCAAAAGACGTGCTGGGTGCTGACATCATTGAGCCTTACAGCAGGCGCCGTTGTTGCTTTTGCTCGCATCTACGTAGGTTTACTAGGAACGCCACAGGTTTTCTCGTTCCAACGTTAAGTTACAGGTCGAATTCGCGGCACCGTTTAATGTGCAGGCAGGCAGATTTTGGAGCCCCCTAGCAACACATTTTGATTGGATAAAAGCTCTAACATAAAGGCCAGCCCTCCAAATCTCAATCGGAGACTGGAAGCAGCGCAACCAAGAGGAAAGCTATGAAATGAAGAGAATAGACTATGGGGAATCATTAATACATATTTGTGGAAAAAATATATTAAAATAAAATGTATATTCTGATGATGTTTAGGCCAGCAGAGAAGGCCTTGCTGGCCCTGACGGCACACCACTGCTACAACGTATGGCGCCAAAGTCAATATTCATTCACTACAACGTATGGCGCCAAAGGACTGTTCCCCATGCAAGCCACCGTGTTTCTTCATCTCCCTCTCACACACACCCCAGTGACAGGTGCCTGGAGAGATGGAGACACACTCACACACACACACACCCACAGAGAGACACTGCAGAGACACACTTGGACCAGCTCGAAAAAAGTGGCTCTAAAGTTGGTCAAGTTAGCAAACAACAGAGGAGGAGTTACGATGCCAATTTTGAGACCATGGTGATCAATGAA
>NC_137687.1:7700284-7795284 GCF_963989245.1 Nansenia antarctica
GCCCAGGAAAGGTAATGGGAGAGGTATAGGAACTCGTCTGCTTTCATATGGGGATAAACTGCAAGTGACCCCTGAGAAACGCTTCATTGGGATCCCAAGATGAACACACGCCAGGCTTTCATGTCATCTTTAAGTACCTGCAACCATTAGACAAAAGAGGAGAGGGAGAAAAGCTGGAGTAGGGTCCAGAGACCTCCAGCGATTGTGCAGACATGGGACTTTCTCATCTGGAGATGAGATTCACCGGCTTAAAAGTCCCCTTATTTCACTCATAATACCTGAGTCATAAGATGTACAGAAGTAAATGCTTAAACCAATCTTGTAGGATACACCCCCCCCCCCCCCCCCACACACACACACACACACACACACACACACTCACATATACAGTATTGAAGAGACACTGCTAAATCTGTCCAGAGTGACTGGCTGCACGGATGTAAAAATATATATAAAATGTGTTACTTATATCATTTAATGTTGGCAGAGCATTTTCCTCAGAGGTTTGGCCAGCATAATGAGCTATAGGATGTGTCTGATTGGTTAGGTGCCTCATGAGTAGTGTACCAACGCTACTCTCTGATTGATCACATTACAATTAATTAAATATTGGCAAATAGATGCAGTCCAAGGCTCGGCCCATTAAAGTTTACACACTGGACACATTCATAATTTCCTGTGTGTCTTTTATCAACATGACTCATCACCCCTCCTCCGACATGTCAAACAGCAGATGATAAATGCCAAAACCACTTGTTTTCTTTCATTTTATTTCCCTTGCTCAGATTTATTTTTTCTGTCCCTTTGTGCGCTCTCCACCCTGGCTTTTCATTTGAATTACATATGACAGCTTCAATGAAAGGCTGCGCTGGTGAAGCCATTTTCAGTATTCTTCTGTCCGCTTGTAACTGTCAGGATCTCAAAAGGGATCAGGCATGGGGAACATGACAGGAATGAACTCGCAGCGTAGAAATGAACAGAGAAAGGAAGGCATAAATAAAACACAGCCGTTCAATGTGAGAGGCATTGTGCCACTCTGATAAACTCCAATAATACCTGGCAGGGCGATATCCCACTCCTGACACACGTATACTGGCAGAAGACAGCACACAGCCTCACATCCCTGCTGTAAATATTGCAAAGCGTACTACCTCTATTCTTAGCCGAGAGTTAGTGTACTCCTGCGATCCCAAGAGTGTTTTGAAAGGACAGTGGGAGAAACCAACTAAACAGAAAGAAACGGGGGAACACATGTTGTCTGCTTGGGTAGAGCTGCACAGTAATATGTTGCACATTGCATTCAGTATACAATAAAACCCTAAGGGAGAGATTACAGCAAATCAACACCGACAAACAGCAATGTGCTATCTCAAAACATGAGGTACTAAGAGCACTGGGGAAGCTGAAGGTTGTTCAACCCCAGACTGTGATTAAATACACCAGATAAAAACACAGACAGTTGATAATTACTAAGCAAGAAGGGGCCGTTCCTATAAATTATTCTGGTTTCTGCGGGCCGAATTGGAGGATAGTCTCTGGAGCTTTTTAGAGGCCAAACCTTGAGACAAGGCACCTTTTGAGGGATTACATTCACTCTCATGTGTTAATGCATCTCACTTTGGCACACTCTCAGACAGCCCTCAATAACAAACTTTATACACAAACAATTAGTTCCGACCAAGAAATTGGTCGCATTCCATGAGTGCTGGTATAGAGAACAACAGCACTGGGACTTTTAACTATTATGTATCACTCCGCCACACAGGTGTTGTATTAAATTACCATTAATTAGGCTAGTCTACATTAACGTTAGGAGCAGATCGTAGCAAACTTTGCACCGCAAAGACGGATATATTTCCACCAATAACATTCAAGTTAAATTATGAACGGTAGATACAGCAGCCAAAGTCAAATAAACAGACATAAATACAAAATAAAACTCTATCAAAAGATTTTGATAGTCAAACTTCTGCACAGTGCTTAAGCTCTGTGCTCACTTATAGTGGGTAAAGCCCACACTGATTCTAAATCAATCTGTTATGAAACCCATTTCATAGAGAGAGATTGTGTCATTGTGGTGCTTATACAGTCACCGAACACTTTATTAGGAACACTGTACTAATACTGGGTAGGGGCATTGATCCAACAGATGAAAACAGCCTCAATTCTTTGTGGCGTTGATTCCACAATCGAAGGAAATATTCCTTTGAGATTCTGGTCCATGATGACATGATTCATTACATGAAGATCATCACTGAAGATGTGTCCAGAGGCATCAGTAGATGTATGTACACAGCGAATCTGCCTTCTTCCACCTAAGGGACATTGCCAGACTCCGACCGTCACTCTCGGAGTCTGTTGCTGAAACCCTGGTTCATGCATTTGTCACCTCCCGTCTGGACTATTGCAATGGTGTCCTGTTCGGGGTACCCAACAAAACCCTGGACAGGCTCCAGTATGTCCAAAACTCTGCTGTCAGTGTTCTCACTCACACAAAGCCCTGGCAGCACATCACCCCCCACCCTCATCCACCTCCACTGGCTTCCGGTCAAGTCCCGCATCTCTACAAGTCCCTCCATGGCTGTGCCCCCCAATACTTATCCGACCCCCTCCGCCCACATGCCCCCCCAACCCCGAAACCTGTCTGTGGCAGCTAACCTCAAATAGGCTGTGGCATTCAAGCGACACTGTACTAATACACAGCATATCTTTTAGCCACCGTGTTCATTTTATTTGAATGGGAAAACATTTTTAACGGTCCACATTTTTTAAAACCGTCTTTTACCCTAGAGAACGATTATTCAAATAATCGATTATTCTGTCCCATCCCTAGTGTTGTAAGTGTTCCTAATAAAGCGTTCGGTGAGTGTAGCTCCTTAATATTATATAAGCACATCAACATATTCACATCCACTGCATAGGACATCATAAAGCAACCAGAGTTTCAATCTTGCATATATTATCATAAGGATCTCCACACTGAATGCTATATGATTAGAATCATTCCACCAATCAACATGCATTGCATTTTTAAAAATCATCTATATGAGGGTAGCACTTATTATAACAGATTGCCTGACATCTTAAAATCACCAGGCAGTCAAACATGAATGTGTTGAGGTGAAAGGCATTCTTGATATCTGGGGGGGGGGGGGACTACAGAGCTGACACAGCGATGGTGCAGTGGTGAGGAAAGGATGGTTGAGGAGGAGAGAGGAGGGTTTAAATATGAATGGAGAAATCACAGCTTATACCACACACATCTTTAGAGACACACATACCACACACACCACACACACCAGACACACATCTTTAGAGACTCATCTTCTCTGGGCTGACTCATCCTCTCATGGTCTGCCCTGAGTCCCTCTGCTGATCAACCTCTTCACATGCTACTCTCATCTCGGGATGAATGGGAGGTTAAGAGAGAGAGAGAGAGAAAGAGAGAAACAAAGAAAGAAAGAAAGAAAGAAAGAAAGAAAGAAAGAAAGTAAGTGAGAGAGAGCTAGGGGAGGGGGTGAGGTACAAAGGAACAAGAGAGGGAAGGGAGATGAGGATGGGGTGGGGGAGGCGTACGTTCCTCAGATAATAATCCCAACCTAACCTGTCCTCATCGGTACACACACACACACACACACACACACACACACACACACACACACACACACACACACACACACACACACACACACACACAACGAAGGATTTCTCTAAGGTCCATGGTCCAGATCGACTATCTCACTCAGAATTGCACCTCCATTTTATGCTCCAGTAAGTAACAATAATTTAAGCTACCAGATATGCAAATAGCCTTAATTGGACTGTCACAAGCATCCAAGCTCCATCAGCCTCACATAGTGACGGAGAGAGGCGAGGAGCAGATTGGATTTTGGTTGCCAATCTTGTACATTTAATTTCACTAATTCTTACAACATCCCGTTACAAGATACAACTAAATCTAACACTGTTGCCTCTCTCCTCAACTCATCTACTACATCTCTCTCATACCCCCCCACCCCCTCCCACACACACACACACACACACTCACACACACACACACACACAACACTCCCTCTCTCTATCTTTGTTTGTTCCTCTACCACCTCTATCCTTTGCAGACCTCGCTCCTTTTGTCTCAGTCATTTTCTGGCAACCTTTACAGTTAATTCAAGTCAGGTATCCCTTCCCAGGCCCAGGTTCACCCATTCCAAGCTATGGATGTGAGAAGTCGGTCCTGGGCCACCTAAAAGTCTGTCCTGGGCCACAAGCAACATCTATGCAAGGATGCTGTTCATTGATTTCAGCTCAGCATTCAATACCATCATCCCCTCCAAGCTGGTCACCAAACTCAGACACCTTGGTTTCAGCATCGCCCTCTGCAACTCGACCCCTAGACTTCCTAACCAACAGACCCCAGCTTGTCAAGTCAGACAACCACTCCTCCTTCACCCTGACCCTGAACACCGGCATGCCTCAGGACTGTGTGCTGAGCCCCCATCCTCTACTCTCTCTTCAACTACAACTGCGTGCCAATGCCTGGCTCTTTACTGTAACACCATCATCAAGTTCAGAGATGACTCCACAGTGGTAGGCCTGATAAGCAACAACAACAATGAGAACTACAGGAAGGAGGTCCAGCTACTGGCGGTGTGGTGTGCATATAACACCAGTAAGACCAAGGAGATCATTGTGGACTTCAGGAAAACTGGGGCCTACGTTACACTCACCCCATTTTCATCAATGAGATTGGGGTGGAGTGTGCTCATAGCTTCAAGTTCCTGGGTGTCCACATTTTCCGAGGACCCTCTCTTGGAAACTCAACTCCTCTTCCTTGGTCAAAAGTAGTGCCAGTAGTGCCAGTAGCGTCAGTAGCGCCTATACTTCCTGAGGAGATGAATAAAGCCCAGCTGTCTCCCAGTATTCTGACCGACTTGTACCGCTGCGCCATTGAGAGCATCCTAACCAACTGCATCACAGTGTGTCCAGCACCAAACTCCCTACCATCGAGTTCCTCCAGGCAGCCCGGTGTCGGCGGAGGGCAGCAAGCATTACCTCCGACCCCAGCCACGGTGTGACAGCCTCAGGAAATGCAGAATTCTCAGGTCCCATACTAGCAGGCTACAGAACACACCGTCACTCTGATAAACAATCCCCCCCTCCACACACTCCGCTGAACAACCCCCCCCCCCCCCCTCCACGGGGTACATTGTCAATTACTCTCAGTATCCCCCCCCCCCTCCAGCCAGTGTGAACAGTCCAATTTAGCCGTTGCACTACTGCTGTTTACAATACTACCTTTGCACATACTATCTTTTTTCACATTGCTCTCTCTTTGTTATAGCCTCGTTTATATATCTGTACATGATATACTGTACATAAGCCACCTTAACTGTACATAGCTCATAACTGTATATACTGTACCTCTAAACTACCATACTTGCCATACTGTACCTATCACTACTATCACTGTCATGTTTTTATATTGTCTTTTTATATCACTATTTGCACTTCTGGTTAGATGCTAAACTGCATTTCGTTGTCTGGTACTTGTACTCTGAAAATACAATAAAGTTGGATCTAATCTAATCTAATGCTCTTGTTTTAAGGGATTGTGAGGTCCTGTGTTTACCATAGAGGTCAGTGACATTCTAATCCATGTGCTGGGATTTGAATCAGAATCAGAATCAGAATCAGAATCAGAATCAGAAGACTTGCCATCATTGTCATCATGCAGTCAGTATGGATGAATATTCATTAGGGGCATTTTACTGACCACTTATAGGCAACTATGGGCGTTGAAAGGGTGGGACAAGATGCTAGCTCACGTGTGCAAAATGTAGACTTGATTGTGATGTATAAAGGGAAACCGGCGTGGTATGTATGCACCGTCATAAATCAGAATATTTGTGTGTAAGCACTTTCTTTGTTTCGTCTGTACGCAACCTTTTCACATGAATCCTCCACACATTTTTATTAATGAGGCCCCAGGACCTCATCATAACAGTTGTATACAGGCTAGGAGACTGTGGGCCCTATTATGCACTTCATAAGTCTTAAGCAATAAGACGAGGCGGTAGATCTAAACGTAAGACGTGGAGGCGTGGTCAAAACCACTTTGCTATTATGCGTGCGGTAGTGGGCGCCTAAAACCCGGCGCTAAGCAAAGAAATTAGTCATGGGTGTGTTTTGGGCGTCTTCTCAATCAACCCAATCAGCGTGCCAGGTGCCATTCCCTTTAAGTCTTAATTAAGACGCACCGCCAGGTTAAGACCTACCGCCACCCTTATTATGCGCTTCATACGCGCTACTGCTATTATGCTGGTGTCGATAGGTGTCGATATTACGATAAGACGTAATACTCCCGTGCATATATTACTCATTGTGGGAGTGTTCATATGTTAATGAAGTGCACTAGGCGCCCCTGCTATTATGCGATCTGACTTTGCTCCTAGCGCTAAGAAGTGGTTTGAAAAGTTCTTAAGTTTAGACTTTTAAACATGCACGTTTTGAAACACGAGTGCGCCTCCGCGGTTTGCGCATGCATGTGGGCACACATGAACACGCACGTGGCTCCACGGCAAGACGTCAATTACGGTCACAGTATAAATGCTTTATTTCAGAAGGGAGAGGCAGAGAAGCGCGCTGACCTCCTTCTTAGGACTTCCATAATAGCATAGCGCTAATGACTCAACGCAGCCGGTTCTTAAGACGGCAAGTTAAGAAGTGCATAATAGGGCCCTGTATGTGTGTATGCGAGTAAGAATATGCACGAGTGATGTTGATGATGAACAAGTCAATGAAACTCAACTCCCATCCTCTGTATCTTGAACCTCGTTCATTAAACAGGAAGCAAACTTCATCAATCTCTTCCATCATTTCAGACTACCTACAGTACGTTTAATCTGTCTATAACCCTTAACATAAAAGCTATACATCAACATCAAAGCTAGATAACTCCATTTTACCATACCTCACCATTAACATCGGTGTTTACCGTTCACAACACATCACTCAAACATGTGGTAAGCTAATTCACTTTTGCCTAAAGATATATCACATTTATATTACATTGAATTACAGGTCCTGTAAACATCCTGTTTACCTTTGCTTCCCTGTCAACGGTAATGCCATTAAAGTACTGTATTATGTGTCAATGTCAAAACACATTTGCATACACACAGGCACATAGACTCACAAACACACACACACACACACACACACACACACACACACACACACACACACACAAACTCATCTGGTTAATTGCTGCCAACATTCTGAATGTGTCATGGATCAAGGCTGAACCCAAATGCAGACACGGGACAGGCAGTTAAGGGTTAAGCAAATCGTTTGTTTTTTTTAAAGTTATTTTTTATGAGTGGGGCAGTCCCACTCGTATTTTTCATCTTTATTGACAGTTACAGTGAAGATTTAGACAGGAAGGATGGGTGAGAGAGAGAGGAGGGACGACATGCAGGATATGTCCCCGGCCGGAATCCAACCGGGGACCCTGCGGTTACATGGTCAGCGCTTAATCCACTACACCACCTAAGCGCCCCAAGCAAATAGTTTTAATAGGTGGGCAGGCAGGCGGTTAGGGGACAGGCAGAGGTCAAGCAGGCAGGCGGGCAGTCAGATTAGCTATCTTCTGGAGGACACTGGAGAACAAGGGTTAGGCAACAAGTTTGACGGGCAGACAAGCAAGGTTACAGAGCTGGAAGAGTGGCACATAGACAAACCATGAATGGCAACATTCTGATTCCGATGGATCAGGGAGTCAGAAGGATACTTAGAAGAGTAGCCAAAGAGCCAAAAAGGGAAGCAGGCATGGAACTTGCGCACCGCAAATTCCACTTGCGTGCGCACCGTTTTATAAATCTGAATGTTGGTGTGCGTAAACGTTCTTGCTTCTCTACGTACGCAGGCTGTTTACACCAGTTTACACGCCAAGCTTTATAAATGAGGCCCCTAGTCTGGGGCTGGTAGCTGGACTGGGGCTTGGGATGGAAACCGGGCCTTGGGCAGAGTGCAAACAATGGGTCTGGCAAAAAGGGCTGCAGGACATAATTTGACCCAAAGTCCAATCAATCTGCGAGTTGTGGTCCTCTAGCCAGGGATGTCCCAGAATGACGGGCACATACTGATAACAAGGAAACTCACTTCCTTCTGGTGGTTGCAGGCGAGGAGGCTTCCATCCATAGTACTGGCCTCTAATGGCTGATCGATGGGAATAGTGGACTTGTCTGCTCCTGAATCAATTAGGGCGAGACTCGCTATGATGGCCCCCTCTCCTGACGAACCTGCTCATCTTAACGGATGGAGAGGACAGGAGGCAAGGAAATGGGCGGACTGGCCACAATACAGAGAGCTGTTGCTATCGATGCAACATCTGCGTTCCACTTGACCTCTTAAACTGCATGGGGCCAATTACAGGCCCGATCTCTGCTTTCATTTAATACGTTTAGATATCTGATCAGTTAATCATAACACAGTAAACCGCATTGGCGAATGCTGTATATCACAGGAAAGTAGGATATCGGCTTTGAAATATAAATATATACATATATATATAATATGGTGCCATAACATCTGTTTTCAGTGACGGCACAAATTACGTCACCTTCAAGTCACTTGAAAAAAATAGAGGTTCCAGACGCTCTGAATACTCAAAAAATATTACAGACCTCTGACGACACAGTTGGCTGTTGGCTGCCTATTCCATTCATCCATACACTACACACAATACTGATTACACAGACTTCACCTTACATTCTTATATTGTTTATTCTTTAAGTTAATAAATATTACTTTAATCCTTGATCATGTTTGGACTTCTCTTTTTGTTGTGACCACCAGGCGTGGTCGTAACAGAACATACACAGGTTTGGTACTGGTTGAAATACTGGTTGAAATAGGACAGTCTATTGGTTATAAGTAGCAGATCAATGTTGTTTTCTGTGAAAGTCAAGTGAATCTACAGCCCAAAGTGTTGATGTTGATTTTGCCTAAACAACAATCATGTCATAACAGTCAACGTACTGTTCTCTGTTTTTGATCAGACGTCATATGTATGCTACGTAATTCTTTATCAGAGAGCCTCAGATGCAGTGTTCCCTGTCATCTATTATGAAAGAGTGAAGTTACACTTGAATATCTAACAGACTAGCTGTGCCTCAGCTAAATTTAGGTGGCTTTTTGGTTGCAAGTGAATACAATTTTGCATGCAGCTGATGGTCATCACCCGTTGTTCTAACCCCCCCATTCCCTTCCCATTAACTAACTAGAACTAAGCACTCAGCTAATCAGCAAGTCAGATCGTTTGGTTGCAATTGGCCCATAAGATCTAAGTAGAGAGGAATAACAAACAATGTTCCGGGCAAGAGAGGAACAACAAACAATACATAATACAAACATTATTTGTTATTCCTCTCTACTTCGATCTTGGAATATTATACTACTATATTACACTAATCTCAAAAGCAATGACATTTCATCAAGTTTATCTTCACTGTAGAACATCATTCCTGGAGATAACAGCAATTTCTTTCCTCAGTACTATTCCCTTCTCCACCTTCCACCTTTTACTCTTTTATTTAGCCCAGCATGATTATAACTATGGAACTGGAAGGTCAAAGCACTCAGAGCTGACTGCATGGAGGAGTGAGACTTTCTGAGTCAGATAAATCTGAATCATAGTTAACAAAGCGAAATAACTTTCTTTAGCATGGTGACTACTTCCGTGGCCCTTGTGTGAGGAATCTGTTCATCCGGCGACATTCTCTAAAAGATGTTTTGAGGAAGATACGTGTGTGTGTGTGTGTGTGTGTGTGTGTGTGTGTGTGTGTGTGTGTGTGTGTGTGTGGCTCAAGGACATTGAGACAAATATGAAATGTATTAGAACTCACACAAATGACTTTTATGGTCAGTTAGTGACAGAAAGAGAGTGAGATAGAGTGGGTGTGTGTGTGTGTGTGTGTGTGTGTGTGTGTGTGTGTGTGTGTGTGTGTGTGTGTCTGTGTAAGTGATTGAGGTGTACATAGAAAAAGTGTCCAGTATGTTGTGGCATCCCACTCAAATTCCCCTGGTCATAGTGAGAGAGATACCACAAAAGGTGCGAGAACGAGGGCAATCAATAATTTTAAATAATTTTGCCATTTAGCAGACGCTTTTATCCAAAGCGACTTACAATTACGAATTACAGGGACATTCCCCCTGGAGTAACTGAGGGCTAAGTGCCTTACCCAAGGGCACACTAGTAGTGGTGTGGCTTCAGGCGGGATTTGAACTCACAACCTTCCGATCACAAGTCCAACTCACTATCCACTAGACCACCACTACCCCTCAGAGACCACTACTACGCACACCAAGCTAGAGAACTTTTTTTTTTTAAGGAAAAAAAGCTTATAAATTCTCTCCGCTATAAGAAGGAGGGCCGTACTGGGTTTTAAATTAGTGTTAACGATCGGGACATAATGGGGAGAAGAAGGACAAAAAGAAAAGAGAGAAAGAGTCCCGGACAGGACCCCATGAATCACCCCCTTGATTCTCTCCTCCAGGCCAGGGCCCGGGTGGACCCCGGGAGGAGCGACCCGACCAGAACAAGGCACAACGCTGCAGATCCCCAGTGACCCCCGAGACCACGCCACCGCGGGGGCGCCCTCAGCAGGAGCCAGAGGCCACCCAGAGGCGGCCTGGGAGTCCACGGGTCCCCGACTCAGACGCGGACGGCGACAGGGACACCGCAGGAGACGGGTATGACGCCGACACCGGCGACAACACAGAGGCGGAAGAGAGCTGGGGATGGGAAGCAGAGGGAACAGCTGAACAGCTGAAGCGGAGGGAAGCAGAGGGAGGCTTCTGCGGCAGCACCAGCCCCAACACACCTACAGAGGTAGACCCAGAGACAGAGGTAGACCCAGAGACAGAGGTAGACCCAGAGACAGAGGTAGACCCAGAGACAGAGTTAGACCCAGAGACAGAGGTAGACCCAGAGACAGAGGTAGACCTCGAGACAGACGTAGACCTCGAGACAGAGGTAGACCCAGAGACAGAGACAAAGGTAGGCCCAGCGCCAGAGGAAGACCCGGCCCCAGATACAGAGCCAGCCCTAGCCCTAGTGCCTGCCCTGGAGCCAGAGGCAGAGCCAGTCCCGAGACCCGAGCCCCCTGAAGCAACCGAGACCAGGGCCCTACTCCAGCTGCAGGAGCAGGTGCCCTGCCTCTGTGCCCAGACCTCCAGGATGGATGGCCTCTCAGCTGGAGGTTGCCACAAAAGAGGGTGAGAGGATGCGAACCCACATAGAGGCTCCAGGAGGGGGACCGCCTCCCTCCGTTCGAGGAAGCAGCTGACCGGGAGGGACCAGCAGAGGGCCAGGCCACCGGCGCCACTAAGACGAGAGGGTGGCAACGCACCAGCCTCCCAAACCAGCCATCCCCGGCTTCCCCCAACACTCAAGGACAGGATGACCCCCGACCTGCCGCAGCGGAGGAGGAAGCCGAGGTCGACAGCTGCAGAGGCCCAGGAGGAGGTACACCCGCCGGCAGAGGGGGAGTGCCAGACAGCAGAGGTCATCCTGCCAGGAGAAACTCCAGCACTTACCGGGCCTCCTGGCAGAGCCCAAACCCAAGGGGCACCCTTAGAGGAGCATTGAGCACCTCCTCCCTGCAGGGGGGCCTTACAGTGAGCCCGCAGCAGGGGGGATGCCCGGAGCGAGGCAGTGCGAGCAAGCACACCAATGCCTCGGCGGCTGGTCGAGCGGCGTGAGAGCCGCTTTGGATACCATCCCGGAGGAACCGAGACCCCTCTAGAAGCGGAGCCTACCCAGCGCTACTACTCATGGGAGCCCGATAACCTGCCAGAGAGTGTGGTGCCCCTGGCGGACACCTACGGAGAGAGCGCCGAGGGGTGAGAAGTGAGAACCGCCTATGGCACTAAGCTTCAAGTTAATAGATTTTTGTTCTCTCCTCCAGAGGCGAGACCTTGCCTAGGGGACTTCGGAGGAGACCCGAGCTGGAGAGATAGAGAGATGGATAACCCCGAACTAACCGGCGAGAGGTTCAGAGTACCCCCGGGACTACGGAGAGCAAGGCACTGAACGTCGCCTAATCCCCCCGGGGCCAGCCAGCCCCCCGACGCTAGCCGGCGTGTCCCTCCGGTGGAGGGATCTTCAGTTAATCCCTTTTTTTGTGTTGAACATTACGGCAGAGCGGTCCTTTTGAGTGGGCGGTCCTCCAAGTTAGGAATAAATATGCTGAAAAGGCTAAAGATATCCGCCGTCTCCTCATCTCGCTAGCTCGTGTGTGTGCAAATTCCCCTCCCCACACAATGACGACTTCATCTGTATCCCTAATGACAATGACCCTAGTTCAAAGCCAGTAAAACTCTCCCCTTTTCTCTTGCCACAACATTGATTGCTGGGAAATAGGAGATTGCATTGAACTGGCTTACTGTGTTTCCGGGCCTGAACACTGCGGGTTATCAGTGAAGACTGATAGGTTGGCATCAACATGTCTGGTTTCTCTCCCATACACACATCATGGCACTGGGAACAAAGTCCAGAGGAAATTACTTCAGATGACAGGGTGGACAAGTATAGAAAAAGAGGGGGACAGAATGCTGACTGGAGGAAAAGAGGGATGAAATGTGGAAGTTGCTGGATATCAAAGAGGAAGGCAAGTGGGTTAAGGGACTGAGGGAGAGTGGACTGACTAATAATAATAATAATACATTTTATTTGTAATGCATTTAACATATGGAAATCTCAAAGTGCTACAGATTAAAAACAAGAAAGAAGAATAAAAAGGTCAATAAAAAAGACTAATAAAAGGCTCTTAAAAGGTTTTAAGGCCTTTTAAAAGCATCCACAGACCAACACCTGAAACTCATGTACTAACCACACCAATTCTGCACAAATACAAACACAATTTCATTCTTTTTTCAGTTCTAAACCACACTTTTTGCAAAACACTACACAAAATTCTTCATTGATAAAAATGTATTGTGTTCACATGTAAAGTATTACCATTCAGAATGCTAAACTCAAACCACCAATCACACCATTGACTCCTCATGAGGCAAACACTTATTGCTTTTCAATTGGCAATCATAGCTTTCACAATAAAAGGGCCAAAGGTGAACTCTACTGTGTTGGTGAACAATGGATGCCAACTTTGCAAAGAGGTAGAGTGAGAGGAGTGAGAGTTGGAGTTGGAGGGGGAGGAGGAGGAGGAGGAGGAGGAGGAGGAGGAGGAGGGGGAGGAGGAGGAGGAGGAGGGGGAGGAGGAGGAGGGGGAGGGGGAGGAGGAGGAGGAAGAGGACCACTAAGACTACGACCTAGGAGAGATTCAGCCTCTGATTTTTTTTGCCTCTGATGAGATTCAGGCCACTTTGGTTGACCACTTTGATAAAGCGGGTTTCAACCTCGTAATAAGGTGGCAACGGGGAAGTAACGTCATTGGCCAGCGTGCCATTGTTGAGGTTCCTGGCCAGCGAGGGGAGCACAACCATGAGCACAACCGTGTGCAGCTATACATCACCAATACATCCTCCATCACCATTCAACCCTTGGCCCCTACAATAGTGCCCATCTCAGCACTTTCCTGGACACACTACACAATATCCTCACCCCAGCTGAGCAGTCGGATGGTCCAGACCAACCCAGGTATGTTGTCTTTACTGGTCCGCAACTGGTTCCACCTTGGTGGACCACCCAGGTTTTTCTGTTTTTCATCTGCCATCATATTCTCAATTTCTCAATAGGAATTACTCCTATTCAGGAGTTTTTGGAAGGTTGGAAGGTATATGAATGCAGGCCTCATGAACGCATACTACTCCTACAAGCAGGAAGGAAGCATGTGGTGATGTAGTTGCTGAAGCTTATCAAGGCTGGATTCGTCATGCCAGGCGATACTTTCCCCACTGCTTGGCCAGGGAGAACATTGCCTGTGATGTTGATGAGGTCCTGTGGCCAGACAGAAACGAAAGGCAGGATGCAGCCTACCGGTAATTGTCTTTTTCTTTACAGCTGTTTTATTTTCTGTTTTTCTATTGTTTGCTCTGTATGAAGAACACTTTACAAATCCAACTGTCGGTTCTGACATTCACTATTTTACAAAAGTATCTCAACAATCACAATTTAATACAAATTAGTAACACAATGTGGTAAGAAGCTATAGGCCTAATCAGCATTCTCAACCCTCTGCCGGTTCACAAACCCTTCAGGAGACAAACAGGGATGAAAAAATCCCATTACAAAGATGATTTGCCTCATCTGTGTGGTTCAGTGAAGAAGCACATAATAAAATGTCAGTACTTCATTAATAAATTAGTTTGGAAACTAATATCAGAAAAATATCGGAAAGACGACTCCACTGTCTCTAAGAATAGGCCAGAAACAAGACACTCATTGTGGTGAAACTCTTTGCCTCAATGGAGAGTGTTTCATAGAAGTTGACCAGTATATGAAAGAACATTCTTCAGTTAAGTTTTGTATCTGCCTGATGGGAAACCTGGGATTGCTTCAATCTAGTGTTGGCTGTGTTTGTTTCTGTAGAGAGTTATGGAATACAGCATCCACTAAAGCTGCATGAATTCTGAATTAAAGTAGCGGAATGAGAGATGAAGAGGGCATGGGAGCTAAAAGGAAAGTATAAGAGATTAGGCAGTTGAGGGGCTGCCTTTGGGTTGAAGTCTAGCCCTCCACAAAATGGCAGAAAACATGAGAGGAGGTGTTTTATTAGGAAGCAAAGAAAGAGAGAAAAAGTGAAAAGACAAGAACCGACTCGCTATTTCTCTCTCAGAAATTAATTAAAATCAGTTCCTATTTAATTGCTTTTTTTCCAAGTAACAGCTTTGAACTCCTGGCTCTGAAAAAATATAGACACAACGGTACCTGTTAGAAAACTCTGTTGGCTTATTAAAAGCAACCCTTCAGCCTCGCCAATCTTTTTCTCAACTCATTAAATTAGTTTTCAAAGATACAAAAAGGACTTAAGGCAACTCTAAACCAGTATGTTCTTTTCTCATAATCTTAATACTTAATCTTTAATTATGCTAAACCTAGATTAACATGCCATGTAGGCACAATTTAATATTGTGTGACAGAAGACAAGTTAATTTTGGGGAATCAATGAATCGTTACATCTGCAGGACTGTTGATTGCTTATATGAACATTTAATCTCAGGTATTACACACTCCTATAGTGTCCACATTGTTAAGAGGAGCTTAAGAGTCTTCAACTCTGTTCAGCCTCACCCGTTTAGCTCCCCCATAAACAGAACACAGCAAAACCAATGTGAATGAATGAATGAATGAATGGTCTTTATTGTCATTGATATAGTACAGGTACCAAACAACGACATTTGGGAGGGGGGGCTCCCCTGGTGCTAGGAAAGAAAAAGAAAAAAAGAGAAAAAAAAGAAGGGAAAGGAGCTGGTTTACATAAATAAAGGCTATGTACACTATCCACTATACTATACTGTACAAATAAAACACTGTGCTGTACTCTATGCTATGCTATACCTATTCTAACATTTCCTATTCTCTGCAACCTTATGTACCCTAGGGTTGTCATATTGCACAAATGGTGGTGAATGGTTCTGTTTTAACCATTCTTGTAGGTATGCCAACTGAATTAACTCTCCATTCTGAATTCACGACATTACACATATTTTTTGCCTAATCACACATTTACACTCCATCATGCTAGAGAGACAATTAATGCTTATCCTATTAATCAAGGCATTGGCATGTTGTTTACCGATATTCACCCGCAGAGTGCTGTATGATGAGGAGCTGCTAACCGCTACAGCTAATGAGAGGCTGTTTATCATTAGCTGTTTGGAACGTTAGCTTTGTTTTCCAATCAGACAGACAGCAGAGGCTAATTAATAACAACGCATTAGCCAGGCTGAGTGTTTACTCATATTCATATTCCCTGCTTTACTATGATGCTGATTGACTAATCTTCCTAAAATCTCACCAAAATCTCAAATCTAATATAAGATACATCTGCACCACCTTACAAGATGTGACAGTGCATGTGTGTGTGCGTGTGTGTGTGTGTGTGTGTGTGTGTGTGTGTGTGTGTGTGTGTGTGTGTGTGTGTGTGTATTGATTCAGCATATCAAAAGAGGAACAGAGAGAAGTTACAGTGGCCAGTTAGTGGAGCCCCTAAAGTCTCCAGAGGATAATAAGAGTAACATTGAATGATGTGTGTGAGAGATATTGTGTGTATGTGTGTGTGAATACATTCAGTGTGTATGTGTGTGTGTGAATACATTCAGTGTGTGTGTGTGTGTGTGTGTGTGTGTGTGTGTGTGTGTGTGTGTGTGTGCGCGTGCGTGTGTGTGTGTGTGTGTGTGTGTGTGTGTGTGTGTGTGTGTGTGTGTGTGTGTGGTTGTGTGGGTGGTTGTGTGGGTGGGTGGGTGGGTGGTTGTGTGGGTGGGTGTGTGTGTGTGTGTGTGTGTGTGTGTGTGTGTGCAGTTGGGTGGGTGGTTGTGTGGGGTGAGTGGGTGGTTGCATCTTCCGACCACACAGAATGCATTGCAAGAGTGATATAACTAGCAAAGCGAGTCCTCCAAATCCTTGCTGGAGACTGTTCAACTCTTATTCAAGATTCAAGATTCAAGATAGCTTTATTGTCTGTCACACAGTGACAGAAATTCTCCTTTGACAGGCAGAAGTGCAGCTCAAGAATACAGTTTCCACAGTTTATACTAGGTTTCTGTTTGAAAAGTGGACATTCTGTGATGTTGCCAGCTTGAGACCTTGGAGTAGTATTGCCCAGTCCAACCAATAACTAGGTCTTGGTAGGATAATGCTTCATGAATGCTTCATGAATGTTTTTACATGGTATCGAATACATGTGTGCGTGTATGTGTATGCGTCTGAATTAAGACAGAGCATGTGTGTGCGTCCTTGTTTGTTTGTTTGTCTCGGGGCATGTAGGTGTAGGTCTTTGACTGCTGTCAATTCTGACTGAGCTAGAGAGGTGATTAAACTCTCGTCATTGTAATTAATTAGGTGTAAATGGTACCTGTGCTGACGCCCTCTCACTTAGTTCAAAGGGGTTGTGGCTAGAGAAAAATCACTTCCGCTAATTACTGTCGAACTGGCAGCCCCCAACTGTGTTGTCAGCCTGAGTTACCCCTGACAACAGCTCAAACAAGAGGGAGAAAGAGAGGGGGAGGAGAGTCAGGGAAAGGTGAGGAAATAAGAGAAGAAGAAACTGGAAGGGAGGAGGAGGGAGAAGAGTGACACTGTCTTATGTGCAAATCATTCATTTTGGTTTTTTGGTTAGCACTTATCCACCACATCTACAACCCCCATGACTGACTTCACAGTCCTGCAGATACCACACTCAGGATGATGAGTGTGTGTGTGTGCGTGTGTGCGTGTGTGCGTGCGTGCCTGTGTGCATGCCTGTGTGTGTGTGTGTGCGTGCCTGTGTGTGTGTGTGCGCGTGTGTGTATGTGTGTCCGTGCGTGCGTGCGTGTGTATGTGTGTCCGTGCGTGCGTGCGTGTGTGTGTATGTGTGTCCGTGCGTGCGTGCGTGCGTGTGCATGTGTGTGCACGACTGTCAGTCTCTTGCAACAAAGCCTGAGGACACACACCGGTCAGCCAGCTCCCTCCTCCTCGCCGTCTCATCATCTCTCTCGCTCTCCCTGTAGGGTGGCCATTAGAGGAAACCCCCTCAGGCCACTACAAAGAAAGAGAAAATGCACACACAGCCAGCCAGCCAGCCAGCCAGCCTAGCCAGCCAGAGAGTCGTCGGGCTACATCACAGAGCTGCTGGAGTCCAGCGCCTGAGGGCCTCAGAGAGTGGGCTCCATCCCCACACCACACTGGGGCCTTAGCCACATCAGGAGGCCTGGCAGGCAGGAGGCACTGGAGCTGAAGCTGAAGCTAGCCAGTTAGCCTGCAGCTACTGTTGTAACACCACCACAGGGACTGGCAATCCAAAGAAAAACTGGCAACCCAATAGGGGGACAGGGGGTGGTCACATGGTACTGTAGTAAGCAAGTCTAGATAGTCAGGCTTGTCTTTGTGATACCCTCTATCACCATGGGAGCCATTTGGGATATTATCCCCCATCATATTGAATTTAACAGATTTCATCTGTACTATGATATTTTTAGACACTGGAACATGGTGCTTGCTTCCCTCTTCTCAGTATCACAGCACAGAGAGGCGGATTGTATTGTATCGTACCTGCGTAGGGGATGGGGGCGTCCTTATCTAGGGCCACCAGGGGTGGGTCCAGCAGGACGATGTCGGTGTTCTCTGTGATCACCCCGTGATACGAAGTCTCGATCCATGGCTTGTGTTTGTTCACTAGAAAAGAAGAGGGAGACAAATGTTGGTCAGGCATTTATGTAGGTTCATCATCTATTCAATACGTTTACACCCCCCCCACTGTCACCTCAAATACACACACTTGAAGGGTTAGGCTATAAGTCTTTCAGTCCACATCTTCTTCAGCTTACCACCCCCCCCAGAAGAAAAATAGCTGTGAGCTTTGTGGAATGTCTTGAGGTGTCAACGCTGTGATGTCATCAGTTTAGTTGTAATACGATCAATGTGGTTGGGTCTCTTTATCAACGGCTCTTCATTTAAATACTGTGTTTTTTAGGGTGATATAAAAAGAAGAGGTCAGGGAAAAGCTGAGTAACATTGTTTTGGATGTCCTGTGGTCATCTCTCTATCTCTACTCTCTCTTTATTAGAATGGAACATTTTCTATGAAGTATTTCCCTTGTAATATCAGTATACAGTATTATTAAAGCCTCATTTTGATTCATTCTGTTTGACCTTTCTTGCACTAAATCAGCAGAATCAAATTCTTTGCACAGTGATAATTACATTGGCGTCAGATTATCAATATTAGATAATGGTATTAACAAAATACAGTCAAAGGCCAAACCTTTGTGTGGAAACTGATATTATTATATAAATGCTCTACACACTTCAAACCACAGCCACAGCCAACTCCTTTTATCTGAGAAACATGCTCATTTAGCTAATCTCTCCATTACTTCCTCTCTCTCTCTCTCTCTCTCTCTCTCTCTCTCTCTCTCTCTCTCTCTCTCTCTCTCTCTCTCTCTCTCTCTCTCTCTCTCTCTCTCTCGTTCCCATTTCTTCTCTCAAGCATTCCCCGCAGGTTTTCAAAGCGCTCCGCCAAGCTTGATCAATGACTACCATTGAGCTGCCAGCAGAGTACTGTTTCCTGTGCTGAGCCAAAACAAAGTTCATGAACGGCGGGCCGATTAGCAGGGCATAATTGAGAAAACCCCCTTGGGTTTTGCGCCGGAGTTTGCTAGTGCACTCACCGTTCTACCGTCTCTCAATCAAAGGATAAGGCTTTAAAAAGGCCATTTCAACCAGCCAACTCCTTCAAATGACCCAGGAGGGGCACAACAATGCACAAATTACACCCTGTCTACTTCTATGTGACTATGAATTGTTAACAAGAACAAACTACGGGGGGTTTTATCTGGTATATAAAAATAGAGCATAGCTGATGTTCAAAGTCATTTGTAGGTTATCGTCATCGTTCCATTTAGTGAAGGGAAAAGAGAAATCCTTTTTGTTTAATACTTCTTTCAACTGTCAAACTTCTGTCAAAGACTGTTAACCCAACGACAGGTACCTGAACTAAACTTAACTCAATTGAAGATGTAAAGCACAAAGAGTGTGGACAACGCCGAACATAGTGTAGGTGTGTTGCCAAACAACAGGGTTTTGTGTTCCCATCTACTTTTTTGAAATAATAATAACACACTACACAGATCCACAATAACGCAAAAGGTACGGAGCCCCCCTGGGGTCACATGGTAGAAAAAAAATATTTGATGTGTGAATCCGTTCCCTCGGTTTAGTAATCCGTTCCCTCTATTTAGTAATACGTTCCCTCGGTTTAGTAATTCGTTAGGGTTAGGCCCTACGAGCCAGAACGATCGCAAGGATTAGGGTTAGGGTTAGAATCCTTGCGATCGTTCTGGCTCGTAGGGCCTAACCCTAACCCTAACCCTAACCCTAACGAATTACTAAACCGAGGGAACGAATTACTAAACCGAGGGGACAGATTTACTAAATCGAGGGAACGGATTCACACATCAAATATTTTTTTCTACCATGTGACCCCAGGGGGGCTCCGTTCAAAAGAGGTTCTTGGTGAGTAGCTAAGCTATGCTGATGTTAAGACAGTGGTGTGCCGTCAGGGCCAGCAAGGCCTTCTCTGCTGGCCTAAACATCATCAGAATATACATTTTATTTTAATATATTTTTTCCACAAATATGTATTAATGATTCCCCATAGTCTATTCTCTTCATTTCATAGCTTTCCTCTTGGTTGCGCTGCTTCCAGTCTCCGATTGAGATTTGGAGGGCTGGCCTTTATGTTAGAGCTTTTATCCAATAAAAATGTGTTGCTAGGGGGCTCAAAAATCTGCCTGCCTTCACGTTTAACGGTGCCGCGAATTCGACCTGTAACTTAACGTTGGAACGAGAAAACCTGTGGCGTTCCTAGTAAACCTACGTAGATGCGAGCAAAAGCAACAACGGCGCCTGCTGGAAGGCTCAATGATGTCATCACCCAGCACGTCTTTTGATTGGATACGCACTATTGATACGCACTATTGATACGCACTATTGATATTCACTATTGAGATGCGTATATGCCGGTAGAAAGTGCGCAGGGAAACGGAGCATCACAACGAAAGCTTTCGTTGACTGATCGATAATACTGATCGATTGTGTCCTGTTTTTGGGTAAACAATAACTTTCATTTAGGGGACACGATGAAAGCACAAACAGAGGAAACTACGTTGAGCTTCTTGCTTTTCTGGCTGAAAACAACCCAGATTTACATTACCACCTGTCCACAAACAAAGTGTTTACTGGGACGTCAGGCAAAATACAAAACGACCTGATTTTTGCTATTGCTGAAGTGATGGGAGAAGAGATCAAAATGGAGATTAAAAAGGCACCCTTTGTCGCTATTATGGTGGACGAGACGACAGACGTGGGTAATGTAGCGATCTTAAAGATGTTAGTTTAACACTCTTCATTGTAAATGCGGATTTATTGATTAAAAATGCTTCGGAAATATTAATATAACTCTGTTGTACTTGTCTGACTTAAGGTGATGCAACGCCCGGTTATACTGTGTTTCTGTCTAGTTTCTAGAGCCATGGCGTCATAACGATGGTATTAAGAGGTAGAATAATTCAGGTAGGAATGTGTCGGACATCACTGAAGGCCTAGGTGTGAAATGCACCGCCCGCCACTGTGTTAAGAGGTAGGCTAGATCTGGTGTGAATAATTCACATGACATCATGGGAGGAGGGAGCAGGGAGGGAAGGGGGAGAGCAGATGCGTTAATTTGTTTTGGTTTTTAATTAAAAGTAAGTCAGTTAAAAGTACTTACATGAGCTATTACAGGAGACATTATGAGGTAAGGACAGATACTGTGTGGTATCAGGATTTTGACCTAAATGTATTTTTGATGATTTGGGATGAACATAAGAGCGGGACCCTCAAACACAGCAATGCCATGCCAATGAATATTCATGAACATTGGAACGACCCGTGTGCACTCTGTAGAGATCATTAAGTGAGGTCGTACAGAGGGGAACACTCTCCATTAGAACGTGATGAATATGAATGCACTCAGTGTTGACAATAGTGTCAGGTGAAATGCTACTACCCAAAATAGAAATGACAAGTTTTACACAGGCCAGACCTGCTCCGAATGTGGGGGACCAGCCCAGACTAAAATATTTCAGTTTGAGATGTTCTAGCGCCTTACAACTGCACCAACTGTAAACCCACTGGCTATCTGACTGGGTGTCTTGCGTTACAGTTTAGCTAAAGTCAAGCTGACAAACTAATTAGCTGAACTGTTATCACAACCAGCCAGCTAGCTTGTTAGCTATGTGATTTGCTTAATGCCAAACATACTGCTGGGAACAGTATAGCAAATTTGGACCTAGCCAATGAGAAGATGAATCATCAATTCTGTGATCTTGAAATGGATAAACTGGTGGTCTGTGTTTTCAAAGCAACTGTGAAGTCACATCCCAACTGAGCCAACAGTTTTGAGAAATGCAGGCCATTTGGAGAAATCTAGTCATCTCTCATCTGATTAAGAAGAATTTGACTGTGGAACACTGACAGGCTCATAAAAACCAGATGAGAAAAAGAAACGGAACATCTGAAGAAATCTAGACTAATCTCATTTGGTTTTGATGAGTCTGTCAGTTTAGGCCAGGAAAAAGAAGCAAACTGACAGGATCGGTTTGTCTAGGTTTAATCAGACAGACCATCGGTGCCCCAGACTAAGATGATAACAAATGACTAGATTGAGACGACAACATAGACGACATAGTGGCCAATTAAGACACAACACACCTGATGCCCCTCCACTCATTAAGGCAGTATGTAAGCTCAGTGTAATTGGTGGAAGTTCTTTGACGGGAGACCGAAGGATAGGCTGCTTACGCATTTGTTTAGATTGCTGCACTGCTGTTAAAGATGACCAATTACAAGAACACTACCCATCTTTAACAGAAGAAACACAGTGTTCTTCAGTTAAATTGTAGTTAACCTGACTAGAATGGATTTTGTCTTCGATCTGTCCTTACAGGTCCAGTAGGTAAACATTCAAACGCTCTAAAAGCTCTAACTGGGCCATATCCACATACTGTCCAAGGTGTTGCTTTTGCATGGCAAGGATCAGGCTCAGGTGTGACAGCCTCTTCTGGCTCGGGCAACAAATTTGTACCTGGGCCACATCCACATGTCGGCCAAGGCCTGGTGTTTTCATGGTAAAATGAAGGCTAATTAGGCATGACATCCAGAACCGGGGCACTTCTGGCAAGGGGAAATACAATTTGTTTGTCCATGGTCTACAATCCTTCTTTAATAGTTTCATGCCGTGTTCTATTCGACTTTAATAGATTGTTGCTATGATTACTGCACCACCAAAGCATGCAGGTAATGAGTTTGCTGAATTTTCGGGAGCTTATCTGTTTCGGGAACATACCGACCTTTAAAAGCCTGAGCAGAACAGCTTGTATGATTCACCATAGCTGATGATAGGTAAGACACTCTGTCTCTGACCTTACTGATCTGCTATCTGGTTTATTCACTACCTATACTATTCCATGGAGTGTGTAATATAGTTCAACATAAGCACATCTGTGTTTAGGTGAAACAGTGACCCAGCTACTAGTAATGACACTTTACGTTAAGCTAGGTACCCAGCATAACCAGAATATAATGACTCTGTAGGCTGTAGGCCTATGACACAATGACAGTTGTAATGAGAGGAAATAGGACACATTCTATTTCAATTAGTAACTAGTGTGTAGTTACTAGGGATGAATATTAATACGATATTCGGAAAAGCACAAACAATGCGATAGAAACATACAGATTCTACCCGAAGATGTTCATTATTATTCCCAAAAAAAGCCATGATTGACATGTCTGTGTTGTCAGCCATTATGTTTTTTTTTCAAATCAACTCATATCATTGTGGATGGCCACAAGATAAAAATGCAACATAGGACTTTGATTTCACTACCTAGTGGTTTCATTTACTACGCAGACTGAGAATTGCCTCATTGCAGTGTCATTGGAATTCAAGATTATTCCCTTCAACCGAAGGATATTTTTCGATATATCTTTACTGTAAATAGTTTCTATTTCCCATGCAAAACAGAATACTTTATTATATAAAAATCAGTTTCTGATTGTCCAATGTCTCTGGTGGAGTTCAGGCAGTTCATAAAGTTTAGTTAAAAAGAAAAAGAAAAAGAGAGAGAGAGAGAGAGAGAGAGAGAGAGAGAGAGAGAGAGAGAGAGAGAGAGAGAGAGAGAGCAATGAACCATATAGTATGAGGATGTGGAAATATATTTCAGAATTAATTATATGCCAATATAATGTTGTATTATAATTAACTTATATTAACGATTTAATGTGACTTCCGGTAGAAACCACGCCCACTGCAGGTCTTCTATCTGAAGACAGATACAGATCATTTTGTAGGTTGAACAGATACAGATACAGATAATGACATGTAAACCCCTACTAGTTACTGACAGGCCTAAAGTATTGTACTTCCTTCAAGAAATTGAAATGACATTCAATAAGAATCGCGTCAGCTCACTTTCTTCAGTTGAGCTTTGGAAGCTTCCCTTTTTAATAAACTCTGAATACACAGCAGACACATAACAAATACACTAACATTCCCAGATCCCATTTTCTCATCTTTCTTCCACTTTTCTTGAGTTATGATGATAGTAATATCAGAAGTATATTCGCATATGAAATTGACTTGGTGTGGTTGGTGCATAAAAAGAAACAATAAAGATACAAATATAGAACATATATATTATACCTCGACAGCACCCTTTCATTCCACTCCCACGTCAACAACACCATCCGGTCTGCTTACTTCCATCTTCGTAATATCAACCGCCTCCGCCCTTCACTCACTCCCAACAGCGCCGCAATCCTGGTCCACTCCCTCGTCACTTCCCGCCTAGATTACTGTAACTCCCTTCTCTTTGGTCTCCCCCACAAACTGCTCCACAAGATCCAACTGGTCCAGAACGCTGCTGCCCGTATTGTCACCAGAACCCCTGTCATCAGTCACATCCCCCCCATTCTACACCAACTCCACTGGCTCCCCATCAAACACCGCATCGACTACAAAATCCTTCTCCATACTTTCAAGGCCATCCATAACCTCGCCCCTCCATACCTGTCCGACCTCCTCCACATCAACATTCCCACCCGGTCCCTCAGGTCTGCCTCCTCCATCAACCTGACCGTCCCCCCAGCCCGTCTGTCCACCATGGGGTTTAGAGCCTTCAGCCGCTCCGCCCCTCGCCTCTGGAACTCCCTCCCCCCCGACATCAGGAACATTGATTCTATCATCTCATTCAAAACCCACCTCAAAACCCACCTGTTTACGCAGGCATACCCGTGTTGATTTACTTTTCCCGTGCTGCTCTGCTGCTGGCTATGTTTTATACTGTTTTCTATGTATTTTGTATTTAGAATTTTGTGGCTGTTTTTAGATTTGTTGTTGTACGGCGACCTTGAGTGCCATGAAAGGCGCCTTATAAAATAAATGTATTATTATTATTATTATTATAAGCAAAGATAGTTTAAAAAGACAATGACAGAAAGTGGTAGTAAAACAATAATTATGTAGGCTGTAAAACTAATCTAGATTACACTGTCAGTTGTATGTGTGTGCGTGTGTGTGTGTGTGTGTGTGTGTGTGTGTGTGTGTGTGTGAGACAGGAGAGGGGTGGGGTGGGGGGGCAGTGGAAGTCCTTGTTTGTGAGGCCCACTGCCGTGGGGAAGAAACTGTTCAGGTGGCGCAAGGTTTTGGTCTTGATAGACCGGAAGTTTTTTCCAGATGGGAGACTTTGGAAGAGGTGATGAACCAGGGTGAGAGGGATCAGCGATGATCTTTCCTGCTCTCTTACTGGTCCAGGAGCGGAACAGGTACAGGACAGATGGCAGGTTGCAGCCGATGACCTTCTCGGCTGACCGAATGATCCGCTGTAATCTGCCTCTGTCTTTGGCAGTGGAGGCAGCGAACCAGACAGTGATCGATGAGCTGAGGATGGACTCTACGATGGACATGAGGAACTCGACCATCACTTTCTGCGTCATATTGAATTTCAGCTGCTGCAGGAAATCTGAATGACTCCACACTGCTTACTGGGGAGTCACACATGATAAGGGGGGCGGTTGGGGCTGGGCTCCTCCTGAAGTCCACTACCATCTCTACAGTTTGTAGAGCGTTGAGCTCCAGGTTGTTCTGGCTGCACCAGGAGGCCAAGCTGTCAACTTCCCTAAAATAAGCTATATCAAGAGACATGTGCAATGTGCAATATACAGTATGTGCAAAGGTAATATTGTAAACATCAGTAAGGCATGGCAGGTTTATGAAAAGCCTATTCTTGTTGTTGATGTTGATGTTTTTCCGGTGATAGTAGGCTGATTTAGTTATCGTGTTTATGTGGCTGTTGAAGTTTAGATCGGAATCTAGAATTACACCAAGATTTCGGGGTTTTTCAGACCAGTTTTTTTGTTTGAAGGGGTTTAATGGTTCAGCGGGGTGTGTGGATAGCTCTGTGAAAGAAGCTGTCCTGGAGCCTGCTGGTACGGGACCTGAGGATCCTGTACTTCCTGAGTCTCTTAGATGTTAGGGGATCAAATAGTCCGTGGTTGGGGTGCGAGGCGTCCTTGATGATGTTTGCGCCCTCCGTCGACACTGGGTTGCCTGGAGGGACTCAACGGAAACGAGTTTGGTGTCAATGATATGCTGGGTGCCGGGCGGTTTTCACCACCCGTTGCCGGGCCTTCCAGTCGGATACATTGCAGTTGTGGTACCACACTGTGAGTTGGTGAGGATGCTCTCAATGGTGCAGCGGTAGAAGTTGGTCAAGATCCTGGGAGACAGCTGGGCTTTCTTCAATCTCCTCAGGAAGTATAGTAATATAATAATATATGTATATATACACTGAACAAAAATATAAACACAACACTTTTGTTTTTGCTCCAATTTTTCACGAGTTGAAATCAAAGACCTAAGACTTTTTCTATGTACACAAAAAGCCTTTAAATCTGTGTTAGTGAGCACTTCTCCTTTGCCGAGATAATCCATTCACCTGACAAATGTGGCATTGGAGCATTCTACACCTCTCATGTCTCTTCACAGTGCACAGAGCAAAAACAAAAGTGTTTAAATATTTGTAATCCCATATAATGGAATGAGTCCTATTTATTGACAGTCTGTGACATCCTTGGGCATAACCTTGCCGAGCTGGAAAGACAGATGGATATCCTACTCAAATAGCTGAAGACAGCGGTAGGATATAGTCAGAGAAATGACCGAGCCACACCAACAGTAGGAGAAACTCCTCCTTTGAGGTATTTTAGCCATTTACCGCTATCGAATTCACAGTGCTACAGCTAATGGCCCCACTCCACTTAAGTAATTAACTACTTACTCTAACATGGCGGCTTGAATCTTAGCTAAACACTGTTAATCCACTGATCAATAACAGAAAACCTGACAGCATCCCAAGAAAAGGCTGTGTATACTATTTGTATTTCACTTAGCGTATGATGCTAAATATTCCAAATACCGTAGTCAAATCAGACAGCCATGTTGCTGGAATTGTGTCTCAACAGATAGCCAAAGCAGCTGAAATTGTCTTAATCCACCAGAAAAAAAACAGACACTAATTAGATGCTTGTCTACATCTCCAGCCTGGAGGCTTCACACAGCCACTGATAAAAAAAAGACCCCCCAAATGAGAAGTGAGCCCTAGAGACACTCCCTAACCTACATTTTCTAAAACAAACACTCTCATCGGGCACTTAAATGGCATGTGATAACCCCTCATGTTTTTGAATGGAGGGATGTTGATTTTCTGCTGCCTCGCTTAACACCTACTTTGCAAAACACGATTAACAGAGGGATTTACACACAGGCAGGGATACAAATATCCAGGACCTTTCCGGAACGGCACTGTACTACATAAAAACAGCACCGTTTTTGGCCTCAGACAGCTCTCCACAAAACACAGGGCTCCAAAGAGCACAGACAAGTGCTCTAAAGCACCATGTCCATGCTCTTAATATGTGCACTACACAAAAGCAGCATGCTCTTAATATTTGCACTACTCAAAAGCACCACTACCTAAACAAACAAGGTTGTCTGGAGGTAATAGGCACTTCAAACACAAAAGTTTGCTCTACTAAAATAGATCAATATTTTAGTCTTACCCTATGTGCTCGAGACACAAAAACTTGAGCCCAAACAGGTTATCATCTTTGTTGAACTGATTGATTGATTGAAACCATTGAACCATAGCCAGTTGTACAGATATGCCAAGACTTACATGTTTTTTTTTCTTTAAACGATGTTCACTTGAATATCCAGGAAAAGTGAGTCAATCAACATATTTGTGTGTATAAAGTGGTAACTAATTGTCATTACCAACTGGTTGTTAAAGGTAATCACATGTTGTAACATATGAGAGTAACGTCAGCAAATTCCAGCTCCCACTGTCGTCCATTAAGGACGTTTAAGAGCAAAAAAAGGACCTGACTGGAGAAGCATTAGGACCAAGCTGTCTTGTAGACTCGAATAATGATTAGTATTTAATCAAATTAACTCACACACAGTATATACTAGAATTGATAACACATTGTAATGACAATCGCTTCCTCGTGTAATTTCACCTCATCGCTAATGAAGGGAGTTTAAGGACACTGAATCACAATACTACTACTTTTTTTTTTAATTCAATTATATTCCAGCGGCGAGAGCGATACAGCTATCACAGCCCCACAGGCTAATAATATGATCATGGCATGTGATGGCAGAGAGTTGAGCTTTAGCCCACGCACACCTAACCTTTTCAGTCAGCTGCATCTCACTGTGACAATCTCTCCCCTACACTAGTTTACAACTAATTAAGCCCGGAGTCGTGAATGAGTATTAACCTACTGTATCCCTGCCAGCGTTGCCTGACGCCATAGCGACTGATATCTGACCAGATGACAGTGTGTGGGGTTACTACGCCTGGCACAACAGCCTAACTGGCGGGCAGGGGAAGCCGAAGAGCCCCGGAGGAAAGGCGGTGAAGAGAAACATTTCTAATTAAAAATAAATCTGTAGGAAATTAAACTCTGATAGATAAGGTCAACACGAGAGGCTATGATGAATACATCAGCATAATGAAAAGTAAACGCCATAGAGACAGCCATTACCACAACCAACAGGCAATTACAACAACATCGTGAGTGGGGAAAACCACACCCGCTCACAGCCCACACAGGAATCTTCATCAACAGACAGGACATTATTAAGAATCCTCCCTGTGGGGCGCTTAGGTGGCGTAGCGGGTTAAGCGTTGACCATGTAACCGCAGGGTCACCGGTTCGATTCTGGCTGGGGACATATCCTGCATGGCATCCCTCCTCTCTCTGTCACCCATCATTCCTGTCTAAATCTCTACTGTATCTGTCAATAAAATGAAACAATATGAGTGGGACTGCCCCACTCAGAAGAAATAACTAACCCCCCCCCAAAAATGTATATATATATATATATATATATATATATTTTTTTTTTTATATATATATATATATATATATATAAAGAGAATCCTCCCTGTGAGGGATGCAGAGAACATTCAAATAGCTTTTTTTATTTGATTTTTTGACATTGTCAATTCAACTGCCTCTTACATTGCATTGCAAACAGACATCAATGACAAGAAGACTAACACAGACATCCTTACAAAGAGACAGAAAGACAAACAGACAGACAGTAGACACCGGAACAGACATCAACGACAGACCAGACCAGCCTTATCAACAGTATCTCTCTACCATATGGCCACTCCGTTCCTCTCTGCCTCTTTCCTCTCTCTTAGCCACTCCGAGTGTTTGTCTGTCTCTTCCTTTGAACCTTCAAGACCTTGTGCTAACTTTAATCTCCTCTGTGCTCTCCGCTGCTGCCTTTCTTTACCTCACAGAACAACATGACAGAAAACAAACTGTGGACACCATTCCCGCTCGCCCTCGTTTGTGTTCGTTGTCTCCTACAGGGAAGAGAGGAACCATAGCAACACTAAGCGGGGAAATGAAATGATAACAGTCGTCAAGTTATTCCCCAAATTATTCAGACAAAACTGTTTTTCATTACTCAAACAGCTCACAGCCAAGGTGACTGTGCGCTTGCCAAGGCCACCGCTCACCTGTCCCTCTCAGACACAGACCTTCTCACCTCTTCCGCACACTAATAAAGAACATGCCTGCTCTACCTGTCACAGGGAAATATTTTAGAGGACGTTTCCATGCAGATCCTCAACCCCAGCTGAATGCTCTCTCACTATCTGAGAACAACCTAGAATATTCTCTATGCACTCTATGTCTGCTATATTTTGGATGAACAAATCCTGAGGTAACCCAAACGTAACCCTGTCAAGTCACAATGATTCTCCAAAAGTAGAGCAGGCATGCGTGCACACACACACACATACAGCCTTGAGTCAGTACACAGAATCCGTTTACTCCCACTCTCTTTGACTTAATTTATGCTCTTTTGCCTGCATTTTCCCTACGGCCATAATACAGAGCCCATAATGTTTATCTTCCGCTGAAATTAGGCAATTGCTGTTTTGTGTGGTCATGTTGGCGTTGTGAGTGCAACCTTATTTTAGGAGCTGGGCAGTTATTAAACTGCATGGATACAGCATGCAGCTAAAGCCTGACCGCACCGACTGAGAGTCACTCCACCACCTTTATTCTCCTAGGGAGAGAAAGAGAGAATGACTTATCTGTGACAAACTCACTGTTATATACATGAACAGAAAACTATAAGCCACAGAAACGGGTGGATATGACCTGCAAAGCATGCAGACAACCACTGAAAATGCCATCCTGAACCCGTTTTGAAGTGTTTTCATTGGGTATTATCAGCCATTATCTGCTGGGATAATAACGCATAATTATAGTCGGAGCCTCCATAACCTTGTCATTATGTCTCACACAGTGGCATGTGGATATAGCCACACGTGCTAACATGCTAATGTTGTAACTGTGCCTTTCAACAGAGAGGTGTTGAAATGGTGACAGATGGTCGCATCAAAGTATTGTCCGGTCAAAGTATTGATATTTCGCTACCTTGACAACAGCCAATTTGAAATCACAGGTAGACACATCGCTTTTGTTCCTGGACACGCTCACAACACTTTGCGGCAGCCTACCCCCACAGAGGGATTTGTGAATAGAATGTTCCATTAGGTCAAAAAGGTATCCGGTTGTTAAGTTGTGACGTCAAACGTGACGTTTTGCAATTTCCGGGTCCAAACCAGAAATTCTCCGCACCAGAATACCAGTGTACTACAGCGGTAGAATGACAGTTTGTTTAATCGTTATTTAGACTCGGATCTATTCATACAACAAGGGACACAGCACTTTCCCGTTTTCCCCATATTGTCAGGGTATTTGATCCTCGGAAAAGCGCTATATAAATATAATTTATTATTATTATTATTGCGGCATTTCGAAGACAGCGCCTCAGCCAACTTTGGACCCGGGAAACACGTCACGACTTAACAACCGGATAGTGCTTATCAGCTTCTTGGCTAAGAGTGTTTGCGAAGGCGAGCGTGTGTCATTGAGAGAAAACCTTCTAGCAGGTTTTTGATCCCCCCTGAGGATATTAATCACTGCTGCGGGACGCTAGAGGCGAACGCTGAAGAACACATTCAGTAAATAAAACGCTTGAACGTGGAATCCTGTTAGAATGGTTAGGCCACCATCTTGTGTGGTGAGGTGTGTTTGTGCACAATCATTTGGTTACAGTGTGTGTGTGTGTGTGTGTGTGTGTGTGTGTGTGTGTGTGTGTGTGTGTGTGTGTGTGTGTGTGTGTGTGTGTGTGTGTGTGTCGGTGTCGGTGTGTGTGTGTGTGTGTGTGTGTGTGTGTGTGTGCGTGCGTGTGTGTGTGTGTCGGTGTCGGTGTGTGTGTGTGTGTGAGAGAGAGAGAGAGAGAGATAGAGAGAGAGAGAAAGATGGATGACAGAGACATTGGAAGAAGAGGGTCAGAGTGTGTGTGTGTGTCATGAGACAATGCTGATTTGCCACATAGAGGTGTCTCTATGTTAGCCAATCCAACAGGTAACTAGCATGGTATTCTCTCCCCGATTGGTAGTTGCATTTATATTCATTATATTTGACATTTTAAAAATATTTTATTTCAGTTTTATACTATTTATATTACCTCCATCTCTCAGAATTGTTAAAATGAAGATCAAATGTTCACATGTTTTTTTTTTCTTTTTCACATGACTGATCACTGGAGCCATTTTATTGACTTTATTAAAGACTTTGATATGGTGAACCATCAGATTCTGCTGAACAAACTCAGCTCATTTTGACTTTCTTCCTCTGTAGTAATGATGCTCTCCTCATATCCATCAAATAGGTCCCAAGTCGTCAAAATCGTCCATGTATCGACCATCTCCCTCATAACTTGTAACATGGGAGTTCCACAAGGCAGCGTCTTGGGTCCCCTACTCTTTCCTCCCAATATCAATGACCTTCCCAATGTGTGCAAATACTCTAATTGTCTACTATACGCCAATGACACTATGATTTTTCTTTCTGATTCAAACCCTGATGTTATAAATTCAAAACTCTCTTCCGACTTTCACTATTTACATGACTGGTTGGAATTTAATCACCTAACTATCAATGTCAAGAGAACAGAATGCATGTAGGCTACTTCCATTCCCCTAGAAAATCTATACCTGCCTGATCACATTCAGTTTGCAAATCAAACACTAAACATCACAGAAACCTAGAAATATCTTGGAGTACTCCTTGATTCACATCTCACATATCGAAACCACATTCTAACAAAGAAGAAAAATCAGTATCACAATCACAATATCATACTGTCTCCCAATTTGGTCCTTCACCTCAAAGGAAATCATTGAACCAATAGCAATATTATATAATATATTTCCCCCTTGGACTCAACACTGCACTCTACTTTCACACTCCAATGCCCTGACTTTCAGAATTACACAAATAATCTAGCCATTACATATTTCTTTCAAATCCAAAACAATAACTCCCCTCCAACTCTCACTGCTGTACTTCCATGACAAAATACACTACAAAAACACATCACTAGATTTATTACACATGCATTTATCCCAGTTCCAGCTTCTACCACAGGGCCGTCCAGGCCCTGAACACAGCAAAGACCTAAGTTCTGGGCCCTGGACAGTCTGGACGGATTGTATGGCAGCTGCTGGACTGAAAAAATCAGGTGTAGTGCTGAGGCACAAGCATGTACATTTCAAGCCTGCAAACTGTGACACTTTAAATAACGTGAAACAATACTATTGTGCAATATGACAACCCTAGTCGTCTATCTGTACAGTATAGTACAGTGGATTGTGTACATAGCCTTTATTTATGTAAACCAGCTCCTTACCTTCTTGTGATTTTTTTTAATTTATTTTTATTTTATTTTTTATTTCCTAACACCAGGGGAGCCACCCCTCCTAAATTTCGTTGTTTGGTACCTGTACTATAGCAATGACAATAAAGACCATTCATTCATTCATAAATGTTTTCTTGTTGTCTCCCGTATGTGATGGTTCCTAATTCTACCGTTTGTATTGTTTATGTGATTCTGTCTTTCTGTTGCAGAACAGGAACCTGCTGCAGGCCAGTCTAAATGTAACATATTTTAACATCTGTAATGTTCTTTTTAATCTTTTCCTGTGTAAAAAGAAAGAAAGAAAGAAAGAAAGAAAGGAACCCCTCGATATTAACCTGGATTACCATTATAGCGCTCCGGGGTGGGCAGTCATAGGTTTCTGCTTTCGCTGGGTAACAGGCTTGGGATGCTGATTGACCAAGGTGAGAGCTTGCACATTGTCAATGACTAATAGGAGAAGTTGTTCACGCCTACGGGTCCATGGCTCCTTGAATAGCCAGAGTGGCGTGTACTTGCGGGTCCATTTCTGCTGGGTCCATGTTTCGTTCTGTCTTGCTTTAACAGGTAGTTTATAAGGTGGACCCAAGTCCACTTGTTGGGCTTGTTAGCCATGTACCGCAAAAAGAAGCGGCAAGTTTTTCGGGGACAAAATTGCTCATCAACAGCAATAACAAGCAATCAAGTTCCTTGTGCATGGGGTCTGGTGTCCTTATCATCAAAACACATGGGTGTATGCCAGTCTTCTCAGAAACTGTCATCAGTTCTCCGAAAGCTCTCCAATTCCATCGACCATGGACCTTGCACCGTATTCCCTGCGGATATATAGGAGACAAATGAATCGCCGTTCTGGGCTGACAGACCAGAAGTGCATACAATGGTTTCGATTCAACAAGAAATCCATCCTCTGCCTCTGCCAACTGCTGTGAGGTGACCTGAAGGGCCAAGATCAACAATCTCCATTCCTTCTGTAAACGTTACTATGAGTATACCTGCTCCTCCAGTACTGTCACTGTCACCATAGTGACCTGACACCGGTTGTGCCAGATGAGGCATGGTTCTGGTTCTCCACCTTGACAGTGGTGCGCTGATCTCTCAATCTATGCTTAAGTTCCTTTGCTGAAATTGCCTGCTAATGTGTGTTGTTGTCGACCACAGATTATTTGGGCCCCAAACCGGACTGAATTACCCTTTGTCATCTGAGGGGTGAGGACTTTGATTTTGATTTGATTTTGAGAATGTTTATTTTGGTCCCCTATACAATTCACAATACAGATATAACACATTTACACAGTCACAATGCATAACATCCTGAGAAAAGTTTGGCTTCTGCTGGTTTTGAACTTTCTTCTCCGTTGTTTACGAGCCCGATGCATGAGTACGTAGGTTCCTTTTTCTGGTTGATTGCGTCTTGCAATAGTTTTATAGGACACAGGCCCTCACTTGTGAGACCAATGGATCCTATTATTACATGACAAGAAATCTTAATTCCAAGCATTTATTTTCTCAGAAAACATTTCATTGGGGGCAGTTTGTGTGTTAAAGCTTAAAAAGCTTTAAAAAATAAACTAGTTATACATGAATTAAAGGCCATTAATTAGCTATTGTTTTTGAGCTCCCTGGTTGCTTTAGCTTTTGTCATTTATATATTTAATCAGAAGAACATTCTGCCAACATTGTACGATTAAAGGAATCACTCAGGGCTCAAGAAAAAGAAACAAAGCTATCCAGAACACTATTGTTGGCCATTAGGGGCTAGATGCTTGGATGGAAGGCCCAACTAAACAGATGTATAGTTGAGCTCTAAATATGGATGCATTTTCACACACATTATTTGGATAGGAATGAATTACGCACATGCGTAAGTCTGAACAAGGCCCATAAAGCAGTGTTAATCCGTGGACAGCTGTCTATAGATTTATCTCCTCTCATCCCCAACACAGCTAGAGCCGGATTAGAACACGCCGCCAAGCACTGGACTGGCCAACAAACAAACACACACACAAACACTTGCCTAGATGGTGATTGCTCACACGTGTGTACACACACACACACACACACACACACACACACACTCACACACACACACACACACACACACCTACACACACACACACAAACAAACACACAGTAGTGTACATACAGTTGCGGCAGAGCGGATGTAACTGCATAGTCAGAGATATACACTATTTCTGAATTATAGTTAACTGTGCCGGTTAGTGTTCGAAGACTGGGAATTAGCTTGCTGTCAGGTGTGACATGGTGCTAATCTGTGATGAGAGTGTATCCACCTTACTGCAACAAGGCATGAAAAGCATGTTACCTTTCCGCAGTCAGAGCTGTACACTCACTAACACCACCACAACCAACCTGGCTGTCACCACCACAACCAACCTGGCTGTCACCACCACAACCAACCTCGCTGTCACCACCACAACCAACCTCGCTGTCACCACCACAACCAACCTCGCTGTCACCACCACAACCAACCTCGCTGTCACCACCACAACCAACCTCGCTGTCACCACCACAACCAACCTCGCTGTCACCACCACAACCAACCACGTTGTCACCACCACAACCAACCTCGCTGTCACCACCGCAACCAACCTCGCTGTCACCACCACAACCCACCTCGCTGTCACCACCACAACCAACCTGGCTGTCACCACCACACTGTAATCCCCATAACAGAGAGTGGTTGCATTGTCACCCTGCAACCACTCTCCCAGTAGGAGCGAGGCTCCCCGTGTTGATCAGTATTCCAGGTGAGGTCTGGACCCATGAATATTTAAGCCCCACACAGGCTCGCCATGGAGCACAGCGTTAAAGTGCCTCCAGTTCAAAGGCCTCTTAGTATCAAACGGAATGCAGGTCTGAAGCAATTTCAAGAGAGTAAGAGAGAGAGAGAGAGAGAGAGAGAGAGAGAGAGAGAGAGAGAGAGAGAGAGAGAGAGGTGGTGCAGGGATAGAGAGAGAGATAAGAAGGAGAGACACAGAGAGCAAGACAGTGGACAGGGAAAGGTTGCATCGGGTTAAATGGAGAGAGACTGCCTTTACCTTTACCACTGTATAATTTAAATTAAGTTTTTGTTGGTAATATTATAGTAGCCTTGTGTGCTTTTGTTATGTTGTTTACCAAAAGAGCGCATGCACGCCCGCACGCCCACACACATGCACGTACACGCACACGATCCCCAGATGAAACCTCCCGTATCATTTTATATTTCATGTTTTTTACATTTATTGGTAAATGCTATACGGTTTGATATTCCTTGAGGTAAAAGTACGTAGCATGATACGGCTCATACATTCATGTGTACGTGGAACATACATAGGACCTTGAAGTTGTTGATCAGGAGAGTGTTGATCATTTGAGAGAGAGGTCAGTCCTCCTTCTGTCTCCCCAGCTGCTCACACCGCATCTCTACCCTATTAGTCACAAGCCTGACTCACTTCAACTCCATCATACACACACACACACACACACACACACACACACACACACACACACGCTCATTATTTTAGATAGGGGTACAGTAAACTGGAAAGCATTACCTTGTCACAGGCATTTCCTGATTTCAGTCAGCATTCCACTGGAAAAAAACACCTACATTCATTCAAACTAGCTTAGCTGTCATCTTATTAATCATTCCTTCAAAAATGCAATTTAATAAAGGTCAGTAATGTCACAACCGCAGCACAGATAGGCAAAGATGCATGGGTCATGTCAATGCAAGTGGTACTTATTTCCAGTTTGCTGCAATAAGCAAAGGCTAATGCAAGGTGATTTTACTCATAGAAATCATCTTCAAATCCGTAATGTGAATCGTCATTTAGCTGACTGCTACCTTTGAAGCTAAGTCACCACTAGGCTTGTGTCAGTGTCATAATTCTCAAACCGGTATACCTTCCCACCAAAATATGTGCTACACCGGTAATACCTTTAAAACATAAAATAAAACATTTAAATTCTACTGAGTGCAATCTTTGTGCCATCTGGCACATCGGCAAACACTGAATCCTTAAACAAGCACAACAGACTCTGAGTGCACAAGGTGACAGCATACCTTTTCCTGAAGAATAATGGTCTACTCAATTAACAAATGCAATCAAGTTGCAGTTAATGTTAATGTTAATGTTGACATTTTAAAAAATAATGTGGACCTACATAGCCTCTACATTGCTAACATTCGCTAAATGGTTACACACATAAAGCCTTTGTATACACACACGCACCAACTTCACATCACAGAAATGAGAGGGAAATTATAGGGGCCTAACTTTGACCTCTGGTTTAATCCCAAACTGCCAAACTGGGGCAGTTGCATTTTTTTCTCTGCCATGCCATAAAGTCAGCAGGTCAGGTGTCTGGCTGCTAGCTTTATAATGTTTGTGTTCCCTCTCTCTCTCTGGCTACCATAGCAGGCAAACAAGGCCTTGCACATTGCATATGCTATATTATTCACTTAATAATGGTCAGTTCCGGCGCATGGTGGGGCGTAATGGCAAAACAACAGAATGGCTAGTGTGACAGGAATGACTCATACCGTACACTACTGGTAAAACCTTCCACCAGCCCAACGCTAGTCACCACCGTATGCCTACCAATCACCGATTAGGCTTCTGAAACATCGAAATGTAAAAAGAAATAAGCATAGTCACAAATGGGGGGGGCGAGGGGCAGCCGTGAGGAGAATAATTGGTTTATTTTTTTTGACTGTCTATCCTCATAGAGAAAAAAACTAAAGAAATGATGTCCTTCACTTCCTTGTTATCGTCAAAATAAATATATTACAGCCATGCATGATCAGACTGCAGAGAAGGAGGGAGGGTGAGGGAGGGAGGGAGAAAGAGGGGGAGTGAGAGAGAGTAGGGAGGGAGGGGGGACACTCATCCATTTTTCATGGCTCTTCACTGGAGCTGAACCTGGCAGACCGGAGAGAAGGAGCGAGGGAGCAAATGCTGAGGGCGGAGGGAGAGAGAGAGGAGGAAGAGGAGAGGAGGAGGGAGAATTTCATCACCACCTCACATACCATTTCTCTCTCTTTTCACAGTTTTTCTTTTATACAGTATGCCCCCTGAACAAGACTATATTATGTCCCCATGTCAAATACCATCTAACATGTGGCTTCTTTCTCTGTTCTTCTTGCAGTTTGATGTAGTCCTTCAAACTCTTTGTTATTGTATCTCAAATCTCTAACCCACAGCAACAATACTGTGTATCACAGTGTGCTCTGAACTAGGAATGATATTTCTGACTTGGAAACTCCTTGGACATAGATGATACCAACGTTTTCCATTCTGACAGACATACACGCAAACGTGCAAGAAGCTCTACACCTGTATGAAATAAAACACGCTTATATTAGCTGTTTGAACGTTGATGTTCGGCTTGAACCAGAAGTAAGTTCAACAAGCTCAAACAACCTACATTCTGATGACACGCTTCGGACCTCTGTGGTATAAAAAAAGGTTGAGGGTTAGTTAGCTATCAATCAATCAACCGCTGGGAAGCTCTATGCAAATAACAAGTTCATTCTAGAAGGTTCTGGAGTTTCCCAGTTGGTCGCCGCTTAATCTCATTAAAAAGTGACTAATGGTAACCCCCATTATTGAAACCTAAGCACCGACCCAGAGGAAATGATACGATCCTTAATTGCATTCTTATATTGTTACTCTTATCTAATCATGTGGATAATTTATCTGTGTGTGTACATGTGTGTGAGGGTGTGTGTGTATCTACAGTATTGTCTATGTCTCAGAAAGACAATCATGGACCAGGCGTAGGGAGCGGAGCGGTGGATTAACGGGAGGGATTATAGATAACCTTTCAGATGCTAATCTTCTCCCTTATGACTTCCATATCTTCCCTGTAAATTATGCTAATACAACATTTGTGTTACTACATTGGTCTTAACCTGCGGATGGCCTAGTTAGACAGAGATTGAGAGGGACATGGTGTGTGATAGCGCGCGCGCGCGTGTGTGTGTGTGTGTGTGTGTGTGTGTGTGTGTGTGTGTGCGTTAGAGAGAGAGTAGTTTCATTATAGACTCTGACTGCAGCTCTACATCTCCCCGACTCTATCCCTCTCTTCCTTCTTCTCTCCACATTACAAGGCCTCTCCTCTTATTCCTTATTAATGAGATGCATTAAATTGGGAAAGCCTGATCCCCCTCTCTCCTCTCGATGTGATTACAATGTAGTCATGTACTGCATGCTAGTGACCATGTGTCCATACAGCCAATCACATCGTATCCATAACAGCACACCACACTAACCAGGCCAAAGGTGAACGGTAGACACACAGGATAGTAGCTACTAGATAGCCAAAAGCCGACACAAAAGTCTTACCGCTAATGAGTAGAATGAATAGTGATGACGTTGGGTATGATAATTGGTCCAGTGGAGTCCTTACACAGTGGAGTCCATACAAGACGGAGGTGCTTCAAATCCATGCCCCCTTCATCCATCTTGTCCTCCCTATCGATCTCCTCCACCCTGTTCTCCTCCCTCTCTACCTCCCTCTCTCTCTTTTTTTTAAAGTATTTTTTTCTGAGTGGCAGATATAGTAGAGATTATGACAGGAAGGATGGGTGAGAGAGAGAGAAGGGATGACATGCAGGATAAGTCCCTGGCCGGAATCGAACCGGGAACCCTGCGGTACATGGTCAGCGCTTAATCCACTACGCCACCTAAGCACCCCTACCTCCCTCTCTCTTTGTCCCTGTGGAGGGTCCAGCACTGTCAGCCGATCCCTCCCAATAAAGCCAAAAAGTAACGGTGCTCGGCTGATTCACATGATAAGACCGTGAATACATCCAATATACATGACGAGAGGGTGGAGAAGAGAAGGGGAGAGAGAAAGGAAGATACTGTAGGGAGAGGGGATGAGGAGGAGCAAGGAGGAGAAAGCAGAGAGATGATGAGGGTGATAAGTAAGGTAGAGCGAGAAAACATATTCTAGAGACAAGAGTATTTGTTGGCAGGGGGGTTGGTTGGTAGCTAGCTGGTAGCTATTTGGCAGCACGGGGAAAACAGAGTGAGAGACAAACAGTGTTTGATTACACAGCTATAAACATTTTTATTGAATAATGATTGAGAGTGATTGAGTTTGTGTGGCTACAAATGCCAAGGTCATGACATAATGCGGAGGCACATGTTGTCACATTGTCCGGCGAGCTGCAGCGTTGCCAAGGAGCAGTGGAATGGTAACCGCAATGTGACATGAGAGGAAGGGGTTGCATCTGTTAATAACGGGGACAGCAACCTGCAAACTGCGACACTTTAAATGAATGTGCAATAACACTATGTGCAATATGACAACCCTAGTCGTCTTATCTGTACAGTATAGTATAGTGGATAGTGTACATAGCCTTTATTTATGTAAACCAGCTCCTTCCCTTCTTGTGTTTTTAGTTTTTTTCTCTCTTTCCTAACACCAGGGGAGCCACCCCTCCTAATGTCGTTGTTTGGTACCTGTACTGTAGCAATGACAATAAAGACCATTCATTCATTCATTCATTCATTCATTCATTCATTCATAATATGTGTGTTGCTTTTATGCCTGCCTAACCAATACTTGATTTGTTGATTTTAATTGTTTTTATTGTTTTAGGTTCCAAGTGCCAACTGAACATCTGGCCAGGGACTACGGACTTAAACTACCGGTAGCCTTATTGGCTAACTCCGGCATATTGCATTTGTGTCTCATGTGTATTTTAATATGCACTGTCCCTGTGAAATAAACAATAAACTAAACTAAACTAAACAAACACGTGTCTGGTTGGACACTCCAAAACAGTGTTCGTTAATTAAATAAAAGGATGCCATTCCCTGAAGCCGTACTATAGCAATGACAATAAAGACCATTCATTCATTCATTCATTCATTCATTCATTACCAGATGACCTGGCCAAGAAAAACTCCAGATCCTAATTATAGGCAGTAGTGTTCCATCATTCATGGTTCTAATGACATTAGACATTCATCCATGTCTCACAATTGTATTACAATTTACCATTGGCAAATGTATTTATTTGTTGAAAAATCATAATTCATTCACATTGTTGCTTTGATTCATTTCCCTTGGGTATAGAAGCTATAAACATTTTGTGTTCCTTTGTGTCGGCTGTTTTTGCGACTGATTGGCTAGTTCGTTGCTACTGTTTTCTATCGCGGTGGGGCTGTCCACCACAGTCAATGAAAAGCTATAAGAGGTGAAAATGTCAATGTGCATTCAACATATTGCTCTTCATTGAAGGATGGCAATGGTCAGACTAGTAGTTGCAAAAAGTATTGCCAGAGTTAATGTCTGTACTTTAGTGGGTATTGGTAAAAGTTGTTCACCAACTTCACTACAAGCTAAGATATCAGTATCTTAATCAGCTTACTCAATCCTGGTCCAGGTACAAAAACTTCTGAACTGGTGGTGTATTCTGAAAGGTTGTATGTGTGTATTATTGCTGGTATGGGAATACAGTATAGTGCATAGAGCAGCATTTACTGCATTGTATGATAGGTGATGTATCTTTTTATGACTGTGTGCATCTACACAGTTTTTTTTGGACTGGCCCCATGAGAATTTGGGTGTTCAAAAAGCCACTGGTTATAGGCAATAAGGGCCCAGTTGTATATTGGTAATAATGTAAAGTATACTGCAGGTCCTGAAAAAAAGCAGCATTTCTTGCCTTGCTGCAGTAAGGTACTGTAAATGTGACACGTTTGCAGTATGATGTAACAGTGCCCTGTCGCACCAAGTTCACAAGCAATCCTCTTACAAAAAATTGGAACAATTAAATATATTTCTGAAATATATCCCCGAATGGGCAATTATCCGCTCAACAGAAACCGTTTTGACAGTATTGCAGCAACTGGTTTTACTACGCTGCAGTGTATCATTTCTTCTTCTTCTTGTATAATCCATTGGGCAAAGCTTCATAACTCGAAAATAACCAACTGCTATCCAACAGCTCATTATGATTCATAAGGAAATGACCTTGCCCAGATTTTTTACAGAGCAATCGAACCTCAATAAACGAACCAGGCTTGAATATGCCAAGGGCTGGGAGCTGTCCAACTCCAAGTCTGCAGCCAGCCGGCACCCAAACCAGTAAAGAACGATTCAAAAAACCTTTGGAAAAACCCTGGCTGAGTGCTCTCAGCAGAGTGAATAGCACATCAGATAAAGCCCTCATCTTAATCACACAGTGCCGAAGCTGAATCATAAACTCCCGAAACGAAAGCTAGATTAAACATTTCCATTTAAATGAACAGGGATGAGAGAGTGGAGGAGAGGGGGAGTTAGAAGGAGGGAGGGTTAAGGTGAAGTCCTACTCCTTAGAGCACAATTCCACCTGAGGATGTGTAATGGAGTTCTAGAAGGAAAAGGGGAATCTCAGGGAAGTCCAAGTGGAGGGGGGGGGGGGGGGGGGAGAAAGGAGGGGTTGACGAAGAAAGCCACTAACACACTGTCCTCTAACACTCACTCTCCCTCTCTAGCACACACACACACACGAATGGCCGCACGTAGACACACGCAGGCAAGCAGGCACGCCCGCACGCACATGCGCATGCACATACACACACACACACAAACACCAAACACACACAATTGCAGTACCCTCTAAAGCAAGCTGTAACAAGCCTGTGACTGCCCTTTAGTGTTTCCCCCCCGGGGTGCTACACTGAGACGGGTGCTCTTTCCCTCCCAGATCTCCCCCCGCTGGTTGGACATACTGCTCTCTCTTTACTGACTGACTAGGGATCAGAGCTTCACTTCACACAAAGACTACATTAATACCTGCCACGGGGGGGAGCATCTAAGTACGTCTCAATGGCTTCCTCTCCTTGACTACTACGGATGACTATGCCACCGACTGTATGATGACTATAACGATGAATTGAGAATCAAGGACCCCAATTGAAATAAGCCAGTGGCTTTCTTGGGTTTTTATCCTGTTAGTTGACCTTGTATGTAATATGTACTTTCATGTACCTACTTCTGCAAATCTTCTAATAAAGTTTTCAATCAATCAATCAAAACCGTGCTCAACTCCATTCTCTCCGACTCCCTCGACTCATTGGCCTCCTCCCCCTGGTACACTCCTGAACTCCTGAGCACCATGAAACAGGCCGTTCCAGTCAACTGGAACGACTCCACAAAAAAAACCTACCTCACTGTCCACGGCGAAGCCTAGAAACAGCACATCTCCTCCTGCCGTGACGCACTCCAAGCTGCCAAATCCGCCCACTACTCCACCCTCATCAACAGCACCAACAGAAACTCCCGCACCCTCTTCTCCACTGTCAAGAAACTACTCCAACCCCCCGGACAATAACACACCTTCCTCCCCAGATCTCTGCAACTCCTTTCTCCATGCCTTCAATAACAAGATCTCCCAAATCCACAACTTACTGACTGCCTCCATCACCAACTCCTCCACCCTCGCCCCCCCCCGCTGTTATCTTCCCCCAACCGACTACACCCCCCCCCACTTCTCTAACTACTTTCTCCCCCGTTGTCTCCTCTCATCATTGACGTCATCACCGCCTCCAAAACAACCACCTGTTCCCTCGACCCTCCCCTACCACCCTGACCAAGGCCTGCCTCCCTGCCCTCATCCCCCACCTCACTGCCCTCTTCAATCAGTCACTATCCCAAGGCCACGTTCCCTCAATCTACAAACTCGCCGCTGTCACCCCCATTCTCAAGCCCACTCTTGACCCAGCCAACCTCTCCAACTTCCGCCCCATCTCCAATCTACCATCTCCTCTCCGAAACCCTAGAGCACATCGTCACCATCCAACTTCACTCCCACCTCCACTCCAACAACCTCTATGAACTCTTTCAGTCTGGTTTCCGCCCACTTCAAAACAGAAACAGCCCTGGTCAAAGCCATCAATGATCTACTCATCTCTGCAGATTCAGGTGCCCTCAACATCCTGATTCTTCCTTGGCTTCATCCTGGACCCCACCCCCTCATTTGATCCCCACGTCAGCTCCATCATCAAGAACTCATACTTCCATCTCTGAAATATTGCCAAAATCAGACACTGCCTCTCCCCCTCCCGCTGCTGAATCCCTCATCCACGCCTTCATCTCCTCCCGTCTTGACTACTGCAACTCCCTACTCACCAGCATCACCTCCTGCTCCCTCCATAGACTCCAGATGGTTCAGAACTCAGCCGACCGCCTCCTTTCAAACACCCGCTCCCGTGACCACATCACTCTTGTCCTCCACTCTCTCCACTGGCTCACGATTAAAGAACGCATCAACTTCAAAGTACTCCTCCTCACCTACAAAGTCCTCCATAGCCTGGCCCCCCCCCCCGTACCTGACTGACCTCCTTCTCCCCCACCACCCTACCCGCACCCTCTGATCCCCATCCACTGTTCCCCTCACTGTTCCACCCTCAAAACTCAAAGGCTTTGGAAACCGTGCTTTTTCACAAGCCGCACCCTGACTCCGGGAACTCTCTCCCCCAGCCACTCAAGGTTGGCAAGGTTCCAGGTGTGTTGTGGCACTATCGTGGTCGTCTGTGAAATTAAATTAAATCCCAGCACCTGGATGTTCTGTCTGTGCCATCGTTGTGAAAATCGAAGATGGATCGTCGTGAATGCATGCACGATCCAATAACCACGGAAAGGATATGTGATGAGTAAAGAAAGGATATGGTGCCGCTAAAATCAATGCTTTAATCATCGTCGTCCTCATCATCATCATCATCATCATGTATAGGTAGTGTGCATTGAAAAGTGATGTCGTGTGGCGCTCTGTTCTCTCAATACTCCCAGTATATACTGCTGCAGTCTATCAACCAATTACACTCTGTAACAAATCAATTACCGTTCAATCAGCGTACCGCACCATAACCAATCTACTTTATGATTAAAGTTATACCGTCTCTTACTGTCGCTATAGAGATAAAGAAGCGGGTGAGCATATGTGAGTGTGGGTGTGTGGGATAGAGAAAGAAAGATAGAGAAAAAAAGAAAAAGAGGGAGAGAAAGAGAGGTCACTCCCAAGGACTACTAAAATGCAGTCTGCCTAATGACAGCAGATAAGTATCAGGGCAAGAAGCAACCTTGATGAATATGGTAATGAAACACACACACACACACACACGCACACGCACACGCACACGCACATGCAGACGCACGCACATGCACACACACACATCTCAGAAAACGGTCTTTTCCCAATTATGATTCGACATTTACAGTATGTCTGTCATCAAAAGTATACTGTGAGCGTGTGTGTGTGTGTGTGTGTGTGTGTGTGTGCATTGTCTGTCATCAAGGCCTCAGACCAGACGTACAGAGGATACACGCACTGTACAAAAGAGAGCTGCAGATCAGCTCAATAAGTCCTGTTCATACTAAGGAGGGCAGTCAACCATCAACCTCACTCTCACTGAGAACATAGTCCCAGTCCATGCATCCTTCCTTCCCTCTTTTTATCCCTCCCTCTTTCCCCCTCATGGTATTAGCATGTAATCGGGATCTTCAATTGTTCTTCACAAGATTAACTCTCGTGTTTTGATCTTGCAAAATCCATGGCTCAAGGAATCCGAACAATCCGAGTGCTTAATGAAAGCCCATCAGATAAGGGAAGAGAGAGAGAGAGAGATTAAAAAGAAGAAGTGGTGGAATAGACGAATGAATATAAAGACTGCTTATAATTAGAAACATAAGACAGCATATTGGGAGATTTGTGAAACCCCGCTAATGAGCCAAAAAAGTCTTGCTGTGAAAAAATGTGTTGGTACATTTTGTTTCTAAATGTAAGTGTTGAAGAACCCAGTCGATATAATAATCAACAGTTTTACATTCGCTAAATACATTGAATTTGTTAGTAAACTCGGCTGGGGGTTAGTATTCGTATTAGTGTGGTGTGGTGTGTATTAGAATTATATCGTTTCAGCAACCCCCACACCCCCACAAACAGCCATGTGTGTGTGTCTGTTTGTTTACAAGACTGACACTGCCATCGATGACTGTATTCACAAAGAAAGTGTCGTCGATCAGCATACTATTCAGGGGACAGTGGTCTGTCCATACCTTCTGCTTTGTGGTAAGTCTGAGTTGCATGCGATAGCCAAAAGTGTTAATAATAATAATAATAATAATAATAATAACTTGGTTTTATATAGAGCCTTTCTCAAATCCAAGGACACTTTACAGATTTTACAGACAGAAAGTCAGACAGAACAGAAAAAAACTAAGAAAACAAAAAGATAGTGACAGTGATAAAACTATGCTTTGCCGGGAACCCCCGAACAGGACACCATTGCAGTAGTCCAGGCGGGGGGGGGGGTGACGAAGGCGTTGACAAGGGTTTCGGGCCACGGAGTCAGTGAGGGAAGATCGTAGTCTGGCAATGTTTCTGAGGTGAAAGAATTTGAAGAAAAAAGAGAAGACTTGTCTAGCTCACTGTTTAGAGTAAGACTTAGGAGACTTGAGTGAGCAAGACAAAGGTAGGTCAGGTTGTTGAAACATGGTGGTTGTGTGTGTGTGTGCGCGCGTGTGTGTGTGTGTACTCATGCTTGTTAGAGAGAGAGAGAGAGAGAGAGAGAGAGAGAGAGAGAGAGAGAGAGAGAGAGAGAGAGAGAGAACTATTAGGTAGGCTGCTGTCGGCAGAGTAATCCCCAGGATGCCTCTATATTAGAGCCCCGCTGCAGTCAAAAACCCCTGGTCTCTCTCTCTCTCTCGGCCATTCCTCTTTATCGTCATTCGTCTATCTCTCTCTTTCTCTCCTTATCACAGTCCAGCCTAATGATGATGAAGCAGAGCCTCAGAGCAGAGGAGTCTGTAGTACTATTGAGCTTTTACATACACATGCACACTCGCATGCACACTCACACGTACACACACACACACCTTGCCTAATAGTCTGGGGGCTGGCTAGCTATTAGCGGTGGCTAATGGGTGTGTTAGCAGCAGTGATTGGTGTAGAGCGTCATTCCCGAGAATATGTGTCTGTGATGAGGAGAGCTGAGCCCTGGAGGAGTGGGAGCAGAGACCTCGGTAAGCCCATTGGGGCCTGCTGGTCCAGAACCAAGGCTATGGCTTGTATGGCTGAAATAAAGAGGGCCTGTTCAGGCTAGTCTGTCAGACTCATCGATTTGAGCCTGCTTATTAGACACACAGGGAATGAGTGAGTGAGTGGGTGTGTGATTGTGTGTGCTCAGTTAGTCACGCGTTTAGGCCCCCTCTGCTTTTGAAGCCACAGAAATAAGAGGACCCGGCTGAACTCTTCAATAGTCAATAAGAGAGGAGCTTTGCATTTCCTAACTAAAAGTGATTATTGGCTGTCAGACACACTAGGAAGGGTCAGATTTTGGGCGATGGCCTTTTTTGGGCTATGGCCAGATTTTGGCCTCCATTTGCAGTATCACTGAACACAGCAGTGCCTAAACAGTATGTCATTATTTCAATCTTCCATTTGAATATTACAGTGCATACTATAAACAAGGAAAATCACAAGAGACTGGATAAAATGAGACATGTATGTGACTGACAGAACTATGATATTATAGACATGTACCTACCTACCTACCTACCTACATACCTATCTTAGCAGCAACTAAAACGGCTAATGTCAGCCAACAAGAACTGACTGAACACAGTTAATATCTTGTGACAGTCCCCTACAGTGCCCACACATCTCTATTGCCCATTAGCTCCAACGATAAGAGAGTCATTTGTTAGAAAAATCATTTAATGATTCCACTATTCATCGATTCCCAATCAGGGAACACTTGTGGGGCGGCAGGTAGCCTAGGGGTTAGAGAGGCCTGTCAGCAATAGATACTGTATGTCACTGGTTCAATCCCCACCCCAGGAGGGAGCCGGATGTGAGCTGGTGACTGGAGGGTTGCTGGCATCATATCTAAAGTGCCTACCACCGCCGTTGTGCCCTTGAGCAAGGCACTAAACCCCTAACTGCTCCAGGGGGCACCGAAGATGTCTGACCCTGAGCCCAGAGCCCAGAGCTATGTTCACCCTGGGGGGGGGGGGGAGACGTGTCTAAACTACATTTCGTTGTCTCAGTGCTCTGTTCAATGACAATAAAGGTTGAATCTTAATCTTAATAACTAAGATACTGGATGTCACTTAGATCATAATCTGGTAGGGGTGACACTAACTGTCCAGTTGCTGTCACATGCCTCCATTTCCTAATTTACTGAAGTCACATATTAATCAGCTTGTTAATTAAGCCTTAATCAGTCGGTGAGATGATAGCGTGCTTTGCTAACGAGTGTGAGTGCCCTAAGGGGGAGGTGTGAGTCGCATGAAGGAGAGAGATTCTGTGTATTTGTAAAACAATGAGGGGAGAGGAGGGGGGGGGGGGGGGGAGAGAAAGTAAGAAAGAGAGTGATGAAGGGAGAGCAAGTGAGAGTATGAGTGAGAGAGAGACCTCAGAATGATGATTAGAATAGAGAGGAGGAAGCCCCGCGGTGGTGTAGCGGGCTAAGCACTGGCCACCAGTGCATGCTGCCCACCGGGACCGGGGTTCGTATCCCGGCTCGCCAGACCCGGATATGGCCGAGGCACATACGGGGAGCGGCATATTGGGCGGCCGCTCCCGAGGGGGGGTATAGGAGTAGTTCCGGACAAGGATCCGTCGCGCAACAGCGCCCCCGGGGTGCCGGAATAACGGTGCTGGGCTCGAGGAGCCAGTCAGCTAGTCTGCCTGGCGGCCTCCTCTGGGACTGCCGGCCACAGGGTCGTGCGGCGGATCCCTCGCAATAGGCAGGGGATAATTGGATGCTAGGTTGGGTTCAATTGGCTACCAAATTGGGTGAAAAAAAGGGATAAAATCTGAAAAAACAAATAAAAAAATAAAAAAAAAGAATAGAGAGGAGGAACAGATTCAGATTCAGATTCAGATAACGTTTATTGCCATTATGCTTGACACGTATAGGAATTTGTTTTGGCATTACAGAAGGTGCATTTATGCTGGTCTCCTCCCCTGTGAAAGGTAATACACAGACAACTTTTCAAAAATGCCTACAGTGAGTGTGTGATGAACTCTGCAACGGAGCTTGGTTGGCCTCGATATTCAAGTGCTAGAGTAGAATCATTGGAACCCGCGATACTTGTTATGCAGCGAACTCATCGTAAATTACCGGAATAATTAAAATACAGTACCTATTTAATGACATTATTACTACAGAGACTCGACACACTTTCCATCCCATCACTTCAGTACATTTATAATATGCACGCATTTACATATGCATTAATGCTATTCTATCAATTATTCAGCATTATCATCTACCAAGGGCAAGAGGATCGGAATTAAAGTTTAATCTCCAAAACAAAGGGAAGGAAAGGGGGGGGGGGGAGGAAAAAGAGGGAGGGAGGGAGAGGGAAGAAAGACACAAGGAAGGTTGCGATAGTCACCCCTATGGGCAACCTCTCCTTCTGTCTGCGTGCGTGAGCGCATGGGTGTAATGCGTAGGTGTGTTTCGTATGTCTGTGTTTGTTGCTTACTGTTTGTGCCTCTGCAGCAGATGGATCGGTAAGCATGAGCTCATGAAACAGCTAATGAAAGAGGATTTAAACCGACACACACACAAGACACTCGCAAATACAAACACACACACACACACTCATTGTCTCACATTAAGCCCTGTGAAATCTCATTACTGTAATGTGTATTACACTATATGAAAGGGGGATTTTGTATTGAATATTAAATTAAGAACTAAGCTAGCTCCTCTAGAACATGTATTTGTGATTATTTTGCCCATTAAGAATCAGACGACAATGGAGATGACACTCAGATGAAAACAGTGACTCTTTGGGCTCTCCTGACTATCTGGTCCAACTGATTGGTCCTAGAACTTTATACACTTATGAGTGTGTGTGTGTGTGTGTGTGTGTGTGTGTGTGTGTGTGTGTGTGTGTGTGTGTGTGTGTATGTGTGTGTATGTGTGTGTGTGTGTGTGTGTGTGTGTGCGTGTGCGTGTGCGTGTGCGTGTGTGTGTGCGTGTGCATGTGTGTGTGTATGTGTCTAGGACCTAGACACACACACACACACACACACACACACGCACACGCATCTAGGTCATCTCTGAGTTAATTCAGCTGTGTCCTCTCTGGCCCGTGGGAGTCCTGCTCTATCACCATGAAGACACTATGTTTACTTAAGTAGAGGCTCCTCTGACCATGACAGAGTGAATGCAGTGTGCGTGTGTGTGTGTGTGCGTGTGTGCGTGCATGCGTGCGTGCGTGCGTGCGTGCGTGTGTGTGTGTGTGTGTGTGTGTGTGTGTGTGTGTGTGTGCGTGTGTGTGTGTGAGAGAGAGAGAGAGAGAGAGAGAGAGAGAGAGAGAGAGAGAAAGATGGATGACAGAGACATTGGAAGAAGAGGGTCAGAGAGAAAGAGAGCAGAGAGGCAACATAGGGAGATGAAGCCAGGGATGGAGAGAGAGAGAAAAAGAAAAGGAGAGTGCTCGAGTGAGACATAGTGGAGTGGAGGTGTAGCGATGCAGAGACTGAGAGGTATAAAAACATCATGTGTATAACACAGGGGGGTGGCAAGAGAAAAAGAGACAAAATAAGAGACGTCAAAGAAGACACAGAATAATAGAAAATAAGAGAAGGTACAGGTGATGAGAGAGAGACTATTATTCATGTTATTAATAATATTATTGAATGACATTCTGTGTCGCTATATGCCAAGCCTGACATTTTGCTATTCATTAGTCTGGGTAACACTATCTGATAAGGGTACATGAATTGACATTAATGAATGCAGGAGTTAATATGAACAAATGATGAAGATATTCATCATTTTCATCACCAGAAAAACAAGTTTCAGAAGAAACTTTGGGGGATTGCAAAGTCTTATTTTGGTAGTAGTTTAACGATAGTTTGAACAATGAACAATGAGTTGAAGGAAGGTAAGATAGTCTTACCTATTACTTATTATGGTAGCAGATAAAGTTAAAGATGGTTTGGTTGGAGATAGATGCCCACTGACCAAAAAATGAACGGTCTATACTTTTAATGGTAGGTTTATTTAAACAGTGAGAGACAGAATATAAAATAAAATAAAAACGAAAAGCACATTATATAAAAGATATGAATTGATTTGCATTTGATCAAGGGAAATAAGTATGAGAGCTTGATTTTGGACTTGATTTTGTTCAGACAGTTCAGTTAAAAGTAAAAATCGAAGAGGGAGAGAGATGAAAAGTGCAGTATGAGGAGGTGGAAATATATTTCATAATTAATTATATGCCAATATGAAATCAATTTGATGTTTTGAAGGCAAAGAAATTGCATTGCCAATGAATATTTCCATATTAACTCCTCAAAGTGTATTGGCACAATCAGGTGCCAGTCACACACCTGTCACACACCTGTCCCACACCTGTGACACACCTGTGACTGGCATACACCTGCCAGCACTTGAAGCTCAAAACGAGAGTGAATACCAACAGAACAATATTGCATGGGGATTTTGGCAAATATTTTTGGGCCACTGCCCACACGTTTAGCTGTGTTGCTCATTCCACGAATGCATGACACCTTACAAGTTGTACCTTGTTGTAAAGGTGACTAATCAGGCTTTCCAACTATATAAAATACAATACCAATTGGTATTATTAAAGGGGAGGAATAATCGACCGGAATAATTTGAGGTGTTTATATTAGGTTATAAAATCCAACATTGTCATTGAATGCACAGATGTGGCATTCCATTAGGGGGTAGCGAGTTGCCTAGAGGTTAGAGTAACCTAGAGTAACCTTAGAGTAACCTAGAGGTTAGAGTAACCTTAGAGTAACCTTAGAGTAACCTAGAGGTTAGAGTACTAACCTATCTGGAGGGTTAACCTCTATCTAGAGGTTAGAGGTTAGAGGTCAGAGTGACCTATCTGGAGGGTTAACCTCTGCCTAGAGGTTAGAGTAACCTAGAATAACCTTAGAGTAACCTAGAGGTTAGAGGTTAGAGGTTAGAGTAACCTATCTGGAGGGTTATTAGTGTCAGAAAGGCCACAAGGCTTGCTCATCACTGACTAACGCAGAAACAACAGTTGAATTATTCACAACAATATTTTACCTGATAGTAGCATGGGGGTGCCAGATTATCCCCAACAAAGAATGATGACAACAACCCACTCTTGATCTCTGGAGACATGTTTATGTTTATGATGGGAATGATCAGGCATGTCTTTTCAGGGGAGGTCACTTCTTCAAAGCTTGCAATACGCCCAGTTTGTAGCCTGGTGTTACAGTTGCTGCCTGAGTGTGCACCGCACTTAATTATCATTCTGTGTGCACACCTCTGATCAAGAAATGTTCCTTTTGATGCAAGTTGGAAAATGTAATTTAAATTAAGTGCTTCACGAAGCCAATAAAGGTGTAGCCTACAACATGAGCCTGGCTTACTTGGAATTTGACTGATTTAACGTGGCATAACCATTCCTGTTGTTGAATGAACTGCGTTATCAATCAATTAATTCAAAAGGGACAGCTGTGGATGTGGCAGGCTTATATGAGCAGGTTTGGGAAATACATTGTTGCTTGCTATGTGTCACACCTCCAAAGCAGAGGGTTTGTTTTTTCCCAGAGGATCAGTTCAATCTGCCAACTTTATGGTCATCAGAAACCTACCATAATGTTTATAATTACTGCATTTCTAACAACAGAGATAGAGTGTAAGTATATTGCAAGACTTCAGATTTCAGAGAATAATAGATCAAAGATGTTGGGGTCTGTTCGTTGCAAGTGGCCCCATGAGTTCATGTACAGTACGAACCATACATTAATGTACAGTATTTGTAAATTATTGAAGTAAGTGCAATTCTTATTAATGGTTAATTAATGGTTTCATAATATATAGGTTCATAACTTGTTCATGTTAACGGCATTTGTTAATGTCGACCCATAATATGCAGATAACAATGAAACAATTATATTGTTAATCGCAATTATTTCTTTTTTTAAGTTATTTTTTCTGAGTGGGGCAGTCCCACTTATATTTTTCCTTTTAATGACAGACACAGGAGAGATTATGACAGGAAGGATGGGTGAGAGAGAGAGAAGGGATGACATGCAGGATATGTCCGCGGCTGTAATCGAACCGGGAGCCCTGCGGTACATGGTCAGCGCTTAATCCACTACGCCACCTAATTCCAAAATGTGGTATTGTTACAGGCCTAGTGGGGATTACTTGCTGAATCCATTGTATTGCAGTATTTTGGCTTGCCTAGGGAGTTTGTGTTGTGATTCTCAACAACGTTGAATTGTATTTCTTTTTATGTATAAATGTATTCCCGTGTTTCAAAATAAAAGTACAAACATTTTGATTGGTTGCCGACATGCGGACCAAAAAAACTAGAACGTGTCACATTATAGACAAATCTCAGCTTTCACACTGAGTTGAAATAATTCAATTTATAACACTCTCAAGGACGAACAAGCTGATTCTATTGTCTAGTGTCGATGTACGCATGTGTGTTTTGTTCCACGCAATATCAGGAAGAGAAAAGGCTTTACAAGACAATGGTTCGTTACATTCAGCACAGAAAACAGTAAACAGTAAACAGTAAACATCGCAAGCGACAAAAGAGTAATCTATAAGCTGTTCATCATGGCTCACACAGGTAAAAAGGGGAGAAAAGTTTCAAGGAGTGAAGTCAGAGGTGAGTGGCGGACATAGGACACAGGTTTGTATGGGATGTTTGCAAACAGTCTGGCAGTTTCCAGACACATAGAGATGACAGAGCAACACAAACTATCAGAAGAATAGATACATGAAGAGAGAGAGCGAGAGAGAAAGAGAACATTTCAAAGACATGTACAACACACACATTTACAGTATTCAGAACAAATTATGTTTATCACACACGCACACGCACACGCTACTCCCACCTCAATTAGAGACACTATATATATTGCATTATATTATTGTATTGTATTGTATTATATATTATTATTATTATTATATATGTATTCATTCAGCGCAAATGGGGATAATTTATAGAATACAGTATTAAGTTAAGAAAATGCCTGATTTGATTATGCCAGAGAAGGAATAACATGATTCACGAGGGATTGCTATCTTTTTTATTAATATCTACAGAAGCTCTGGTTTCCACACAGACAGTGTTCAGTCAGTCAGTTGGTCACTGAACCAGTCAGTGAGTTCTTTATTCCAGTCAGGTCTTTATCCAACTCCTGTCCCTACACACAGTCCCCAAAGCCATACCTATAAACAGACAGAAGAGTCCCTTCATCTGAGATAAGGACAACTTGTCTTTTATGCAGCATGTGGCATTGGATCCAGTGCATATCATTATTTGCCCTTTATGAACCTTGGTATGGCTATTGTTATTCACAGTCACACATGGTTATATTGTACTGTACTCTATCTGCACCACTGAGTCGTGAAATCGACTCCTCAGTAATGAGAGAAGAGAGAGAGAAAGAGAGAGAGAGAGGGAGAGAGAGAGAGGGAGAGAGAGAGAGAGGAGAGAGAGAGAGAGAGAGAGAGAGAGAGAGAGAGAGAGAGGGAGAGAGAGAGAGAGAGGGAGGGAGAGAGAGAGAGAGAGAGAGAGAGAGGGAGAGAGAGAGAGAGAGAGAGGGAGAGAGAGAGAGAGAGAGAACGTCTGAAGATTTCCCAGTGTGTATGCACGCGGGCTGATAATGTGGGTCATTATGAAGTTATATTTCATTATGAAATCCGTCTCTTCTCTGGCCCCTGTAGAGCACTTCAGTAGAGCGCATCGTACATAGAAAGATGGCTAGTATGATTACAGTATGTTTCGACTCAAGTCTTAAATCCAACCAGAGATCTGGGATCTAGACCACTCACTAAACAAAATTCCAGCATGGACATAAGTAGTAGTTCACCCTATACTCCACCACAATATTTGAACAGATTAGCTAGCAGAACTACCCAAAAAAGACCTTATTCTCTATAATAAAAAGCTATAACGGCACACAATGCCCTGCGTAAGTAATTGGACAGTGACAGCAGGCCACTGTATAATTCCGATGCTCACAATCTATGGCAATCGCTGCTATTCATATCCCATTAAAGAGTTAAAATCAACAAACTATTTCTGATCATAACCTTTGCTTTACACAGTGGCAGGAGTTGAATACAACCTTTTACCCACTCCCTCATTTCCTCTCTCAAACATCAACGTTATTAATTCAATTATCTTCTCACCCCTGCTTTCCTCTTACACCCTCCCTTCTATCCTATATCTCGTTCTCTCTCTTCCTCCTCCAAGCCCCTTATAGAGGTCCCTCTCTACCGCCCCCTTCTTTTACACCCATGTCTCACTCCCTTCCTCTTCTCCCCCCCTCTCTCCATCTACAGTAGCCCTCACATCTAAGCCTCTCGTACAGTACATCTCTCTCCCCTTTCCAACTCCATCTCACCTCTCACCATTGCTCTCTCCCTTCCGCTCAGAGAAGTGATGTATTCTGCTCACAGGGTGTCGTGGCTGCCACAGGGGTCTCTGAAATACAGCAGGGTTCCCATAATAAACCGCTGCTCCCTTTGAAGGATGGATGGAGAGGGGAGAGGGCAGGGAATGGCCTTTAGCCCAATCAGGGTGGCTCCCCAACTCCATAACTCACTCTCCCTCTCTCTTTCATCTCCCTCTCAATGCTTCGCACTTCTCTCTTTCTACAGTATGTCAAGTCAAGAATTGTGATGAAGGAGATTGTAAAATGAGTGATTCATACAGGATGCACACATTGTTGACCCTCTTGTAGAATGACACACCAGAGACGTGTATGGAGGACGGATCGTGCCACAATGAAATACAATACACACATCGAAATGCAACACACACATCGACATGCAATGCATGTGTAACTACAAATACAATGCAAAAGTACAGAATATTTGTGCCAAAATGCAAAACAATACAGCCGTATTGTATTTTGACATGTGTACATTACATTTTGAGATGTGTACACTACATTTCCATGTGAGTTTTTGGCATTATGGAAATTCTAGTCATGTTATAGGCTGGTTCCGTGGCTGGGGGGAGTTGATGTCTCGCTCCGTGGTGCTGATAAGCTGGCCTTCATCTCGACAGCATGTTACATGCACAATAGTGATAGGATATTAGGCTATTGCTATATTGTATGTACTAGGGGTGCAACGGTTCTCGGTTTTATATTGAACCGTACAGTTCTCCATCCACGGTTCACTAGTGAATGTCGGTTTTTCGGTTCATGCTGCGTTCCATTGAAAGTTGGAGCTCGAGTTTGTCTGGAACGCAGTTGCTTCTTGTTCAAATGTTTGTTCATGGCGAGCGGAGTTGAGAACATGGCAACAGTTTGAGGAAGCCCCGGATTGCTTCAAATCTGCGTTGTGGGGTCATTCATTTCAGTTTGGGCACTGAATACAATGATGAGGGAACGAAAACAGTGAACAGAAACGTTACTACAAGCATTGCTTCACGCCTGTCATATATGCGCTTAATATGCGCATAATGCATATATGGAGTACCAGCTGTCGTGGCTAAAGTTGAATGTGTTAACTGATTTTTTTTACATTTGAAAGTGTTTTTTGTTTATATATATTTAAATGTTTTATATTATACAACATACCAGTCATACTCTGGAATGTGTCTGAATGTTAAAGTTCCATAAGCAAAATAAAGTAACGTAACAGTTTGTAAATAAATTGTAGCATTTGTTTTTCTCCTTACGCACAAAACACATACCGAAACCAAACCGAAACCATGACCCAAAAACCGAGGTTCATACCGAACCGTGGGCCAACTGAACCGCTGCACCCCTAACATGTACAGATATAAAATCTTGGATAGATGGATCTATCCGACGGGCTTCGCTCAACTGTGCTTACTCAGGCCTGAGCGGCGCGTAAAACCTCCACAGTGGGTTACATGTGAAATTAGCATGCTAGCAGGTGTTTTAATATAAAATGGCCACGCCAACATAAAAGCTATAATATGACAGGTCCATGCTGTTAACCTTACGGCCGTTCTGTTACAGCAACTCCCCCAGCTGCAGAACCAGCCTATAACATGACTAGAATTTATGTTGATGTATTAACGCCAAAAACCTCACATCGGAATGTAATGTACACATCTTTGAAATGTAAACATCTCGAAATGTAATGTACACATCTCAAAATACAATAATGGCTGTATTGTTTTCATTTTGGCACAAATATTCAGTGTTTTTGCATTGTATTTATTGTTACACATGAAGGAAAAGAGAGAGAGAGGGGAGGGGGCGGAGACAGGGTGAGTGGGGGTGGAGAAAAAGAGAAAGAAAGAGAGGATGTGAGGTGGGGGACCCAGGCGCAGAGAGAGCAGAGGAGCTAGATGAAAGGCAAAGGCCACTTTGCTTCAGTCAGAGGGTGAACATTTTTATTTTCCACGTATCTTTGGCATACATCCAGGCCCAGATCCATTTATTTAATGTTTTTGTTTGTGTGTGTGTGTGTGTGTGTGTGTGTGTGTGTGTGTGTGTGTGTGCGCGTGTGTGTGTGTGTGTGTGTGTGTGTGTGTGTGTGTGTGTGTGCGTGTGTGTGTGTGTGTGTGTGTTTGCATGAGCGTGTTTGCATGAGCGTGTATGTGTTAGTGTGTCTTGTGTATGTGTTAGTGCGTCACCCACATTTTCCAATGGTACTAAATCATTTAGTATATCTGCACTCTGGTCTTGAAATATTGAAATGATGAAATGTTGAAATTGCAACACAGAGCAGCCAAATGGTTGGTGTAAACAAGGCTAAAAGAAGAAGAGAAGAAACTTGGAGATGGGGTGACCTTCAGAGAGTGTGTGACATCTTAGTCCCTCTGCACTGTCACCACGAGAGAGAAAAACCATCCCTATCTATAATACAGAGATCACAGAGAGAGATAGTAGTGTGACGAGATTAAACAAAAGGCAAACATTCCGCAAACAAATGCGTATTCTTCCCATGTTTCCGTGGCAATGAAGGGTGAAAAAGAACGGCATTCTATGTTCACTCATTCTTTAAGAACATATAATGGTTCTAGCCGAGTCTCCACATGGATTTATTTGACCAGGAAAGTTGACAGAAGAACATTCTCGTGCGCAGCAACTACCTGGAGAAGAGCTGCAGGGGAGGGGATAAATAAACCAATTGAAAACAGGGAATGATTAAGTGGACATGATAGTATGACAACCAGATTGGGAATAACTTGGTTGAACAGATTATATATAATCTATAATCTATAATCTATGAACTCAGACTTGACTCAGGCTCACACAGCTACGGCTATTATTACACTTCAACTCTGAAAGGTAACAACCACACTATGGCCTACGTGATACAGTATTAAGACACTGCATGATAATAAACTGATCCCATTTGCAAGTTTGGGGACACTGCAAAGCATCATAGGAAATAACAAGACAAGAATGAATTGGCAGACTGCCAAAAATGGGCCTTCTCCCGTCTCCTTCCTACATTAATCTCTCTCTTTATCTCTGTCTCTATCCATCTCTTTCCCCGGGTTGTTCTCCCTCTCCTCCATCTATCTCATCCTCTTTCATGTTAGCATCACAGACTGGGCAGCCCGGGCAAAGGAAACTACCACAAATAGCCACCATCCCCCCAGTCCCCAACCTGGTACCCTAACTTTGTCTTTCACACATTACTGTAAACCTGGGGAAATAACACACACACACACACATACACACACACACGCACGCACACGCACGCGCACACACAAAGACGCACACACACACGCACACGCACACGCACACACACACACACACACACACACACACACACACACACACACACAAACACACAGACACACAGACTCAAACTCACCGTTATGGCCACAGCTTAGCGGCCAAACATGTAACATGTCACGTTAACACATACAAAGACAATGCATACCTGTATGAACGATGATGGAATGATAGACCAAGATGGTGAATGGGAACAGCTGATGAATGGGAATGGATGATGAAACCCCGTAGGTAGAGGAACGTGGGGGACGCGCTGGCGTTGACAGAACACAGGTGGAAAAGAGGACGCTCCAACGAACAGAACTACTTGAGAAGACAGAAAGTGCAAACTACAGTGTGAACTACAGAAACAATAAGGGGATAGAAGGAAGTCCCGACTACAAGCTAGTTAGTGTAGAGCAGTGGGGAATACACACCGAATCCCTTGCGTTGCAATGTTTTGACTTGACTACCGAGAGTGTGTCATTGATTTTCAACATTGTTGACATTTATTTACCTTTTTCTGAATAAAAGTCTGAACATTTCGATTGGTTTCCGACTTGTTCCCGCTTTCACCAGCCACTGTCACAAACGCGGTCCAAGATTTCACATCCCCCAAATATTCAATCACTTAAAAACTACTGTTATGAGACAGACAGTGCCACGACAAGTTGTACACATCAAAATGTAATGTTAATGAAGCCTTTATTTTTTTCACCTTCCATAGGCTGAATTTGGCAAATTGTGCCATTTGTTTGCCTAAATCCATACCATTTGTAATTTTCTCAATAGCAAATTAATACTGGACACCAAATAAAATGGTTTGTTGTTGGGGACATGTTTGGTTGGTTTTTAATTAAAATTCACTCCTCACCCAACCCGCTCTCTCTCTCTCTCTCTCTCTCTCTCTCTCTCTCTCTCTCTCTCTCTCTCTCTCTCTCTCTCTCTCTCTCTCTCTCTCTCTCTCTCTCTCTCTCTCTCTCTCTCTCTCTCTCTCTCTCTCTCTCTCTCTCCTTCAATGCCTAAACAGGACATCTCTCGTGGGGTAGTGGGGACACAGGACTGTCTCTCCACCTCTATGCTAATTCACTGAATCTGTTAACAAAGTATCAGCATGCCTACAGAAAGTGACATTCCACATGCACAGCGCTGACGCAAATATCAGATGACTGGTATAGAGACTTAGACAACAAAATGATCTGTGGAGCAGTTCTTTTAGATTTTACAGCAGCGTTCGATGTTATTGAACGTAAACTTCTTCTAGAAAAACTGGTTTGTTATGGTTTTAAATCACCTGCAGCTACCTGGATGGAAAGTTATTCAAGGGATCGATCACAGAGAGTATTTTTCAATGGAAGTACAACAACGTTAAACTTTTGTCAGGCAAAAAAAAAAAATGTTCTCAGTCTAGCATGGTCACTAATACACATACAGAAACAGACATACAAAAAAAATATCATTTAATTGGTCCTAACTCAATTTCTAGAATGCAGAGACAGATGGAGGACTCAAACAGGAGAGCATGCAACATTCTAATGAAGTAACCATCTAGTTGTCAGTTCTGTGTGTGTGTGTGTGTGTGTGTGTGTGTGTGTGTGTGTGTGTGTGTGTGTGTGTGTGTGTGCGTGTGTGTGTGTGTGTTTGTGTGTGTGTGTGTGTGTGTGTGTGTGTGTGTGTGTGAGTTTGACCGACACCAACACCTATCTCCCCCTGAGCTCAACTCTGACTGTGCGTGTGTGTGCGTGTGTGTGTGTGTGCGTGTGTGTGTGTGTGTGTGTGTGTGTGTGTGTGTGTGTGTGCGCGTGTGTGTGTGTGTGTGCGTGTGTGTGTGTGTGTGTGTGTGTGTGTGTGTGTGTACTTATTCTAATTACATTCGAATACAGTTTCCAAAAAGCAGTGGGTGTAGCAAACTTTCACTGAACATCTTTTCACTGATAACTCGTGAGCTTAGAATGATAAGGTTCTATCTCCGTTTAGGGTAGTTCAGAGATATTGAGCGTCAACGTTTTTACATTCCATTATGTTTTGTGAGATGGAACCTTTGTATTTTATGAATTACTAACTCAAAAATGTAAACATTTTAAAAATAACACCACACAGGCATTAATAAACACCTAATGGATCAGATTATGTAAAAAAACTCGATTTTGACAAAAATGGAGATAAAACCTTATAATTCTAACGTCACAAACTGTGTATACATCCTGTGTGTGTTAGTTCGACTGACTTTCACACTGTTAGCAGACATGTATACATATTATTTCTGAGTGTGGATAATGCATGTATAAAGGAGAACATACATATCCCCTCTAATCCTGAAATGTCACCAACAGTTTAATGAAATGACATACTACATACAACCTTTAGCTGTTTCCATGGCAAAGCACCAGTTTCTGCAATGCTATCTCTATAGCTATATCTCCAGTGGGGGAAATAAGTATTGAACACATCAACATTTTGTCCAGTAAATGTATTTTCCAATGAGCCTATTCAAGTGAAATTTGCACCAGACTTTGGTATTAACTCAAACAATCCAGACATTAAAGTCCTCCAATGTCTACCTCCACCAGCCTCTCCTGGTGTGTGTGTGTGTGTGTGTGTGTGTGTGTGTGTGTGTGTGTGTGTGTGTGTGTGTGTGTGTGTGTGTGTGTGTGTGTGTGTGTGTGTGTGTGTGCGTGCGTGCGTGCGTGCGTGCGTGCGTGCGTGCGTGCGTGCGTGCGTGTGTGTGTGTGTGTGTGTGTGTGTGTGTGTGTGTGTGCGTGTGTGTGTGTGTGTGTGTGTGTGCGTCTGTGTGTGTGTGTGTGTGTGTGTGTGTGTGTGTGTGTGTGTGTGTATGGTTCCCCATCCCTCCGGTCTTTATGTCTATTGTCTATCTGCATGGGGTAAATGGCTCTGTGAGCTCTACTGCATCAAGTCCATCTTAAAGGATCACTTAGTTTTTACATCAAGATCCAGTTGTCCAGATCCCCTAACAAACATGTGGGTATGTGAAAACAGCTTCCAGATGCATTCAAAACGTAGGTATCGCTAGTTAAAGGATGTATCCCTGCGTATTTGGGGGTAATCACATGGTATTGCAAACTACAAGGAGCTTTAAAGAGGAGTCATCTTACTGTTTCCCAATCAGCTCCTGCCTGGTTTGTTTACATGGATATGCACAGCTCTAGCGCATACATCATACATGCACAGCTCTAGCGCATACATCACTAACCCTTAGCTTAGATTGTGAGCTTAGAATTATGAGGTTCTATCTCCGTTTAGGGTAGTTCCGAGATATTGAGCGTCAACGTTTTTACATTCCATTATGTTTTGTGAGATGGAACCTTTGTATTTTATTAATTACTAACTCAAAAATGGCAACATTTTATAAATAACACCAAACAGGCATTAATAAACACCTAATGGATCAGATTATGTAAAAAACAAAATTTTGACAAAAATGGAGATAGAACCTTATAATTCTAACGTCACGAGATGCACCTCCATGGCTGGCCGTGAGCCGCAAAGCACTATGGGAAGGTAGGAGTTCATCATGCCTCTTTGTCCAATACAAGGCTATTTGCTGGCTTATTTGTCCACATTTTGTTATGTTTCATTGCTAATTAGACAAATAAACACAAAACACAAAAACTAAATACCACTTAAAACTTGCTGTTGTCAGTGTAATGTTCCTTGTGTAAGTACATCACTCTGTCTGCTGACTCTGTCGAAAATGATTTAGCATAATTAATCGGCCTACCCTACGTCAATACGTAATGGAAGCAATGCAATTAGGCTTAGGTTAGTCTTCCAAGACCTTTTCTTCTATGCACTCCAACTCACACCAAGCATTGCTGAGTTGGAACACACGCACACACAAATGCACACACAAATGCACACACAAATGTACACACAAATGCACACACAAATGCACACACAAATGTACACACAAATGCACACACAAATGTACACACAAATGCACACACAAATGCACACACACACACACACACACACACACAGACACCGACACCAGGGCTGGAAATTACCTGGCTGCCAACGCTGTGGGTGCCTTACTGATTGGCCGCAGTGCCCTTACAAAAAAAAATTATCTTACGGTCACCGTGGCGAAGTGCCCACAGAGATTCCAAATTGCCTTTTCAAAAAGGCTGCCATATTTCATCTGCAAAGGCAGAAAATATACTGAATACTACCAGCAAATCCCTCATGCGCCATTTCTTGAATATTAACGTACAACAGGTCAGTTATTTACGTCAATGAAATAATGCCCTGGCTACTTTTCATTGTCTCTAGATACAACTTCAACAACTTCAGTCCTCCCACCTATAGCAATCTCGTCTTTCACTTGCTCCAGATTCTGTTTCAGCCATTCTATCAGAGCTGATATCCATTGTTCCTCAGGCACAGGCACTGTATTGAAGGTAGGGGATATATATATATATATAAATGTTGTCTGTCTGGTTCTCAATTATATTTTTACTCAGTCTTGATTCGATTTCAGACTGATACAGAGGCCACTAGGAGAGATGGTAGTCTCATTTTTTTTTTAGCAATAGCAATATGTGATATGCAATATTATGTGAGTCTGGTGAAAAGGTCCCCAAGTAGGTCAAGGTCATTTTTCAGTTTTTTACAGGTTATGAAAGTGCAGATTGTAAGGTTTCGAATTATGTTTCATACAATGAAATCAGAAAAAAAAAATCATTACTCTCTCTAAGCATCATTATGTTGCACGGTTTCTCCAAGAGACAATGGGGACCTCAAAATTAATTAGGCCGATTAAATCCATATCGTTTTTTTGCATTTGTGTTTGGTGGCATTTGTACTTTTTTTTACCTTCGCAATAGTGTCACACACTATTAAATGCTCAATGAACAATTTCTCAGTAATATTTTTAACAGACAACTTATAGCCTATATAATGTAAACAACTTGCAGCCATAGTAATAATAACTGTTAATATGAAGGCAACATAACTCACAAACTCCCCAAATACAAACAGTGAATCAAATGTCCAACCAGAGAAGAGAATACTCTGGATCATTGCTACAGCACTGGCAACAATGCTTATCATGCAGTTCCCTACGCAGCCCAGGGACTTTCTGACCACACTCTTATTCATCTGACCCCGGCACGCAGGCAGAAACTACAATTTCTAAACCTACTGTGCAGAGATCTAAGAATAGGGGCAACGGAAAAGCAGTGGAGAAACTGAATGACTGCCTGGCTATCACTGAATGGTGCATGTTGAAGGCACACTTCTAATGGACTGGATGAATACACAGACTTGGAGATCTAAGAATTTGGGGCAACGGAAAAGCAGTGGAGAAACTGAATGACTGCCTGGCTATCACTGAATGGTGCATGTTTAAGGCCACTTCTAACGGACTGGATGCATACACAGACACTGTGACGTCTGTGCATGTTGCTTGTAAAGGCGTTTGTATTGTACTATGTTCGGCTTTGATGTCTGTGCCTCTATGTAATATGTGTGTTGCTTTTATGCCTGCCTAACCAGTACTTGATTTGTTGATTTTAATTGTTTTTATTGTTTTAGGTTTCCAAGTGCCAACTGAACATCTGGCCAGGGACTACGCACTTAAACTAGCCTTATTGGCTAACTCCGGCATATTGGATTTGTGTCTCATATGTATTTTAATATGCACTGTCCCTGTGAAATAAACAATAAACTAAACTAAACTACTACACCAGCAGGTGTGAGGACCAGTGTATTCGTACACACACCAGGATAAGCTACACAAATGACAAACCTTGATTTACAGTAAGATTCAAACAGCTTCGTTTGGAGAAGGAGAGGGCATTCAAAAGTAGAGACAAGGACAAAATTCAGACCGGCGAAAATACACGTTTGGCAAGGAGATTAAGGTGGCCAAACGACAGTACTCCAGGAAGCTACTATTTGCAGCCAATGACTCCTCGTCAGACTGGAAGGCCTTCGGGAGATCACAGACTACAAAACCAAATCCCCCCTCACTCTATGGATGACCGCCATCACACCTCTCTCTCCATCCAGGAGAGGGACGTCAACAAACTGTTTAAAAAACTCAACGCCCTCCAAAGCAGTCTCCCCCTCTACATTGAAGCACTGTGCAGATCAGCTATCTCAAATGTACACAGATATATCCAACACCTCACTGGCTGAATGCAATTCAAAACGTCCACAATCATTCCTGTTCCCAAAAAGCCACAGGACCACAGGCCTAAAAGTCTACAGACAAGTCGCCCTGACCTCTGTGATCATGAAGATCTTCGTGCTAATCTACCTCCTCGACCCACTGTGGTTTGCCTACAGAGCCAACCGGTCCGTAGGCGAGGCAGTCAACACGGGCCTCCACTTCGTCCTCCAACACCTGGACACCCCCCCGGCACCTATGCCAGGATCCTGTTTGTGGACTTCAGCTCTGCATTCAACACCAGCTCTGATCCCCCCCCCTGTAGGTGGATCACTGACTTCCTGACAAGACAGGAAGCAGCATGTGCGGCAAGGTTGTCTCTGGGTCGCAGACCATCAGCACTGGAGCCCCACAAGGCTGTGTTCTCTCTCCTCTACTCGTCTCGCTCTCCACCAACAGCTGCAACTCTAGCCTCTCTTAGATCCTGTCAAACTCCTGAAGTTCGCGGACGACACAACCGTCATTGGATTAATCTCCAACGGGGACGAGTCCGCCTACAGAAGGGAAGTTGACAGCTTGGCCTCCTGGTGCAGCCAGAACAACCTGGAACTCAACGCTCTACAAACTGTAGAGATGGTAGTGGACTTCAGGAGGAGTCCAGCCCCAACCGCCCACCCCCTTATCATCTGTGACTCCCCAGGACCAATCGTTTCACAGGACTTCAGGTGGGAGGAGAACATCACGTCCACCATCCAGAAGGCCCAGCAGAGGATGTTCTTCCTGCAGCAGCTGAGGAAATTCAATTTGACGCAGAAAGTGATGGCGGAGTTCTACCCGTCCATTATCGAATCCATCCTCAGCTCATCGATCACCGTCTGCCTCGACTGCCAAGGTCAGAGGCAGATTACAGCGGATTATTCGGTCAGCCGAGAAGGTCATCGGCTGCAACCTGCCATCTGCCCTGGACCTGTTCCGCTCCTGTTCCGGACCAGTAAGAGAGCAGGAAAGTTCATCACTGATCCCTCTCACCCTGGTTCACCACCTCTTCACCAAGTCTCCCCTCTGGTAAAAGGTTCCAGTCTATCAAGACCAAAACCTTGCGCCACCTGAACAGTTTCTTCCCACACAAACAAGCCCCCTGCCTCTCATTGACTCTCGGACTTCCACTTCCCCCCCTAGACCCCCCCCCCCCGTCACACACACACACACGCACACATACTGACACACACACGCACACACACGCACACACACACACGCACAAACACATACAACTGACAATGTAATCTATATGAGTTTTACATACTAAGCGGACATACTTATTGTTCTACTGCCCCTTTCTGTCATTGTCTTTTTAAACTATTTTTGCTTATAGTTTATTACATTGTTGTTGTTTTTTATGATATTGCTGTCTGTATCTTTATGTCTTGTGCACCAACCACACCAAGGCTGCCTTTGTAAATTCACTCTGGAAATCTGATCAGCGCTCATGGAATGCCTCTTGTCCAATCAAACGACTTGGTCCCGTTATGATGTTGAACCCAGTGTGCGTTCCGGCACTCTCAGAGGGGATTTTACGAACGCAGCCCATGTCAATTCCCAGTATGTGCGAATATACTTGGCAATAAAAAGTATTCTGATTCTGATTCTGATTCTGATTCTGAGAAGCAGTTTCTCTAGTTTCTCTGAAAAGCTTGCATTTGCTTTGTGCCTTGGAATGTAGGCTTAGTGCCATAACAAATAGTGTTCCAAGGCCGTAATGCCTTAGCTGTAAGAAAACACTCACACACACGCATGCACGCACACATACACACACACACACACACATACTCACACATGCACACACGCACGCACGCACACAAACACACACACACACACACACACACACACACACACACACACAATCTTCACCTCAAATAACCCTACTGTACTTTTGGTTCACCAATGAGTAAGGGCAGAAATACAGCAAGTAAGACAGGTAGGATACAGCTAACACACACAGATACACTCCCTAAAGACCCACTAAACATTATCTTTCTCTCCCTTGAGGGTACAGTACCATGAAACACACACCTTATGTAAAACACACATAATCTACCTCCAACCCATCCATCTTCCTCTCTTTAGGCTCATTCCATCCACTTATACACACATAAACAAATAAATAAACCCCACGATTGGTCAAGTGATATGTTGTTCAATAGCTGAGCTTATCTCCCTGCCTTTAAAAACACCCTGCTTTACAATCGCAACCAGGGAAGGACTGGAGGAGAGGGGGACGAGATAGGGAGATCCAGTACGTAAGGTTTCGTCCAGACTGTTCACTAACACACCTTATCAGGAGCCCTATTAGAGCCCAGAGGTTCTTTACCACGGCCAAGCAATCTGCCACCTCTCGTCAGACCAATATTGAATCCATGATGAGATTTTAGATAAATGAGGTGCTCCAGGGCATCTGTGCATCCCATAATAAACAGTGGAGCGTCGAGACATTGGGGAGCCCATGGCCATAATTGCAGATGTTGGGGAGTGCACGGTGTTGCCATGAGGAGATATTTTGAAAGATCCATTCTTCATTGCTAACATGTGATGTTCATCGTCCGTAGGAATTATTGATGTTTAAAGGAAAGGTTGCAGATTTAGGTTGCTCTTAAACATTCTGATCGGATTTCATCCTTCCAATTATTAAAACTCCCAATACAATATTATTTTACTTTTGTATTTTGGGAGAAATTTATATTTTTTCCACAATTTGCCTGAAGTCTGGAATTTCGGGAATATGACGAGTGTAGGAGTAGGAGTGAAGCCACTGTCCCTAGACGGAAAACACCGACATCATACAAAGTGCTCCTAATGGTTTTTAGAAATATATATTTTAGCATTGAGTGAAGCCAAGTAGGATAATATCCTGGTCAGCTCACAGGCTTTTAGCATTATAGTCCCTTTTACACCCCTGGCTTATATCTACTAGCTAATCACCAGCAGTCTTGAACCACATTACATATTAGCAGTTCAGCACATACTGTCAGCATGTCTCGTACTGTTACACTGAACCAAGATAAACGTATACCATCATAGCAGACACTCCTATAACCAACCTGCAAGTTATCAACAAATGCAGATCAGGCAGTTTATGTAAAGATATACCTTAAAATAAATAATGACATTAATTTGATTGGTATTTGACCATTTAGATGGAATGTCATCAATCTATAATGTTACATTTGTGGAAATATCGTACCATCTTCCTTTTAAGACAGTCATATCAATTGGTACTGTAAACATAGTTGTTTGGTAAATTAAATGACTCGATCAAATAACCTAATATTGGTCTGTTATGAGTCAGGTTACAAAGGTCAGTCCCAACTGGCCACAGTCAGTCAAACTGGCAGGAACCTCATCAAAGACTAGACTATGAATAACACACAACTAATACATCAATAAATCGCTAGAGGAGAACCCTGTTGAATAATGTATCGTGTAGATTATACAAAGATTTAAGGTCATATTAACAAGCAAGGGCATTAAAATGAAGTCTGGAGCCTGTCATAGTACCATTCCCATGAGGCTGTTGGGTCAGGCGATCTCTGTCAGTCTCGTTCTCAGGTGGATCGACCACGTCACCTTTTCAAAGAGGACACTAACGTTGATAATATCCATGACATGCATCCCGTCCAGTAATCATCCATTTTTACTTGTCATTTCCTCTGTTATTACTGATCTCAAATGACTGGATAGGTGAAAGCTATGTGGTGGAACCTTGCTTTCACCTATCCATGTATCAGTGATTTGATGAGAGCAAAACACAGCTTGAGACCCTTTCAGTTGTCCCATAAAAGGTAGATAATGACGCATCTGCAATGGTACGCTACATTTTTGCATAAGGCTACATTGTACTTCATGACTTTGTGATAACTGTTTGATTCAGTCCAAAAGAAGAATGTACTAAATTCAATACCCCAAAATATTCTATAAACTTGTGCGACTTGTGAAATAATTTTGAATTTTCATACTGAGAAATCCCAATACAGAGAATATGAAGGCTCTCCCTTTGTAGAATGGCAATCTAGCTCTGCATGACGACACATGCCTGTGAACACACACACACACAGACACACACACACAAACACAGCGTATTGTACATACAAGCATGCGCACACACACGCTGATGAACACAAACACGTGAGGTATGGCATCGTATACACACACACACACACACACACACACACACACACACACAATCTCTGATGCACATGGAGCGAACCTGTTCAAACAGGCCTCTATCTGAGCATCGCTACAGGTAAACGTCTGCTCAGTGATTTCCAGCTGTGGAGCTTCGGAGCTTCGGTGAGATTGGGGCTTTGCTGTGGAACTCTGCTGCTTTGATTTGAAAAAACTCTGTTTCTTTCCATTAAATTCCATTCCCACAGACTGCAGCAGCCTACCATGCACAACCACCCCCCCCACCCCCCCACCCCCACCCGCCACCCCCACACACATACCCACATACGCATGCACGTAGATTCCCCTTTCTCACTCCTCCGTACACATTCTAAATAGGACATTTTTCATTTAGCGATTGTATTTACTCCGTTAATTATGCTGTTTGTGGCATGAGTGGAGGTATGTGTTTGAAGTGAGACAGAAGAACTCCCCATTAGAATATAATGACTAGAGTAAGGCAGGGCCAGGGCCAGGAAGGGGTTAGGGACAGGAGGGTTAAGAGACACCCTGTGAGAATAATATGGCCGCTACCTACATCTAATTACAATTCTTATCTGCTTAAAATTATCCACTTGCCTCAGAACCAAACAGGCCTCAGATAATAATGATGTAGCCAGAAACAAAGTGACCTTAGGTCAGTGATGCAGTGGAGGGTAAACTCATACCCAAGCCATACTGTATATATCGCTAATATGTTATATACTGTGAATGAGATAAGTGACGTGAGGTCCCAAAACTGTGAATTGGCCTAGATGATTCAGAGCTCATAATTATTCTGCTCTGATGTGACATCATTCTGATGCCAGTGTTCATCTGTATATCCCAGGGGATACAGACAGGGGGGTGACACACCATTATGACACACCATTATCTCTGGCCAACCAGTACAGACGTCATAACAGTGCTAGCTATATTTTCAGCTTCTATGACTTTGAAATACAGTGAACATGTACAGGCAGACAGACACACACACACGCACACACAGACACACACACACACACATCATTCTGAGATAATTGGATATTTCTATTAAATAATGCAATTGACCTGACTAATAATAAGCTAAGGCTCGCTAAGGGCTTCCATAAACAGTGCCTCAAACATGGGGGCGGCAAAACACATAAACCACCTTATTATTCTTAAAAGGAATAACAAAGACGTCATCGTTGTGTTAAATTCATCTCGTTCCAAATACACAAGTCGAATCTGGACGCCCTGGGGCATTTTTCTACGCTTTCCCTCCATTTGGCATTCCTCTATACGTCTCCTAACTCATCCATTAATCAATGAGAGATTGTGAAGAGTACAATAAACAGTGCTTGTGAATGCTGTGAATTTGTATGAGTTTCTTCCATGAGTGGAGTTGAGTCAAAGAAGTCGATGAACTTCTATCGATGCTTGTGTTGACCTGAGTGAGATTCATTTCCATAGCAGCACATCATGAAGGTATTGCATCCTATCAATCCACAGTCCAGAGGGATGGTAGGACGCAATTACCGTATGTCAGCTCCAAATCTATGCTAAAGCCACCCCATATTATTGAATCCTCTCTCTCAGCCATAAAAAATCATGATGCAAAACAATTACTTGAAACTCAACAAGGATAATAAAACTGAAATCGTTGGTACCAAATCAACCCCTCCCTCCTCAGTATATCTATCTGCCCTCCTACTCCCCCACTAACCTGACCGGTCGCAACGGTCCTCCCTAAGCATTTGGTGTAGTATTATTATTATAGAACTGGACACAAGCATGCTGAAAATTGTTGTGACTAAAACCAATAAACCATTTGCTGCTACTTGGAGAAAGTGAACTTCACAATTGTACAGCTATAACTCAAACAAGGGGGGGAGGAGGGGGGTCACCTTCATTTTTCTGCAACACATGATGGGAAAAGGTCATCCGTCCATGGTAAAGACAGGGTATTAAGTGAGAGTCCAAACACAAAGTGGTCAAAAGAGCACATGTTTCTAAGGTAAGATACAGAGCACTAAAAGCTATCCTCAAGGCTTTTACAACACAACAATTGGACGACTTCCCTCTAAGAGCCATGAGACTGGGATATGTTACCCCACAGGAGAAGTAATGGCCTGTGCATAATGTACTGTGGCCCTCAAGGTGCTCTCGGTTAGTACATTAGTATGGAGGGGCACCACTGTGTGTGTGTGTGTGTGTGTGTGTGTGTGTGTGTGTAGGAACCTGTGTCGTGTGTGTGTGTGTGTGTAAACCGTGGCAGGTCTGTTGACCTTGAGGACATAAGTGTATGCATGTAGCCCAGCCAAGCCTGCTCCCCTAGTGGGTTTTATTCATGTATTCATTTACACACACACACACACACACACACACACACACACACACACACACATACACACACACACACACACACACACACACACGCACACACACAGACAGACGCAAACCAACACAAACACACCTTAAATCTGGGATTTATGTATTCACTTCTTTGCTGTTGAAGAGAGAGAGAAACCCTATTCTGAGAGAAACCGGTGACGGTAATACACTATCTGTTTGACTTGACAGGGTGTCAGACGAACGCATAATGTTCCGACAAGAACAAAAAAAAACATGACAAGGTGAGGTGTTAAAAACATATACCCCCACTCTCGTCCATTTATCTCTTGTGTTTTTAGTGAGCTTGTTTACAGCTTTCTCAGTGTTTTTCATCTACTTTGGAAATAGCATCTTCAACCTGACAACCAGCCCAAACATTACCCCCAAGATTTATGTTTTTCACTTTCACAGTTACAGTTTTTTAGTTGTGTGTGAGAGGGTGTGTGCTACTGTATACTCAGTGGTTGAGTGGAGAGAGTGCAAAGCTGTAGTTCAAGCCCTGTCCTCTGACACACTGACACACACACACACACACACACACACACACACACACACACACACACACACACACACACACACACACACACACACACACACACAGACATAATTCAACAAGTAATTACATTATCTGTCTATAGGAGACTTGCACGGTTGGCAACCCCAATAATTAATGCATGCCCTCCCTTACTTGTTTTTAATATTCATAGAAATGATCCATGTCCTCTCCTTTCATAATCTTGTTAATGCTTTTTTTTTCTCCCTTCAGTGTAGACTCAGTATTCAAATTTAAAAAGCTGGGTGCTTTGGACGTACGATATATCATCCGAGGCTAGGTTTGAGTTAGCAGGCGTAGCTTTCGGGCCGGCCATATCTTTCCATGCACATGGGCTAATTCTCACAGGAGCAATATTTCTATCACTGAATAAAGCCCATAATAAAACGGTAAACACGTACATAAATAAGCACGCTTAAAAGGAGCTTTCACATTAGCATCAGAACTACGGGACGCCGTTACTAACCCAAACACACTGGTGACCTCTCTGCTCGTTTTGGTTTCTGTGAAGGGCACATTATAAATACAGATACGGGGCGTAGCGGGTTAAGCGTCGGCCATGTAACCGCAGGGTTCCCGGTTTGATTCCGGCCGGGGACATATCCTGCATGTCATCTCCTTCTCTCTCTCTTGCATCCTTCCTGTCTAAATCTCTACTGTATCTGTCAATAAAAATGAAAAATATGAGTGGGACTGCCCTACAGAGAAAGATGTATGTGTGTTAATGCTGCATGCAACCAGAACTAGAACACAAAGGAACAAAAATATCAAATGGAGATTTAAAAATAAACGTTTAAAAATCGACCAAAAATGAAGTGCTTGTAAAACCATAGAGGCTTCAACTCGTCTCTCTGCCCTGTCAGAGGGTTCTCCATTTGTCACAGTTAGAACTCTGCTTTTTTATGATAATTAGATTTTTATGAAAACCTATAAAGAATGTGAATGAATTTTGCAATAAAGTGTCACACATGCTTAAACTTGGTGATGACTTCTAACACTCATTCTCTTCCCTTTTTCTCTCTCTTCTCAATCTCTGTCATACTTCTCAGAATCAGAATTATTTTTATTGCCAAGTATATTCACACCGACAGGAAATTTACTTGGTGTGGTTGGTGCAAAAGGCATGATATAAGCAAAAATAGTTTAAACAGACAATGACAGAAAGGGGCAGTAGAACAATAATTATGTAGGCTGTAAATTAGAGTATGTAAAACTAACTAGATTACATTGTCAGTTGTATGTGTGTGAGTGTCTGTGTGTGTGTGTGTGTGTGTGTGTGTGTGTGTGTGTGTGTGTGTGTGTGTGTGTGAGACAGGAGAGGGGTGGGGTGGGGGGGCAGTGGAAGTCCTTGTTTGTGAGGCCCACTGCCGTGGGGAAGAAACTGTTCAGGTGGCGCAAGGTTTTGGTCTTGATAGACCGGAACTTTTTTCCAGATGGGAGACTTTGGAAGAGGTGGTGAACCAGGGTGAGAGGGATCAGTGATGATCTTTCCTGCTCTCTTACTGGTCCAGGAGCGGAACAGGTCCAGGACAGATGGCAGGTTGCAGCCAATGACCTTCTCGGCTGACCGAATGATCCGCTGTAATCTGCCTCTGTCCTTGGCAGTGGAGGCAGCGAACCAGACAGTGATCGATACGCTGAGGATGGACTCTACGATGAACGTGTAGAACTCTACCATCACTTTCTGAGGCATATTGAATTTCAGCTGCTGCTGCAGGAAGAACATCCTCTGCTGGGCCTTCTTGATGGTGGAGGTGATGTTCTCCCACCTGAGGTCCTGTGAAATGATTGGTCCCCAGGAATCTGAATGACTCCACACTGCTTACTGGGGAGTCACACATGATAAGGGGGGGCGGTTGGGGCTGGGCTCCTCCTGAAGTCCGCTACCATCTCTACAGTTTGTAGAGCGTCGAGTTCCAGGTTGTTCTGGCTGCACCAGGAGGCCAAGCTGTCAACTTCCCTTCTGTAGGCGGACTCGTCCCCGTCGGAGATTAATCCAATGACGGTTGTGTCGTCCGCGAACTTCAGGTGTTTGACAGAAGGGTGGCTCGAGGTGCAGCTGTTGGTGTGGAGAGCAAGAAGAGATCTCTTCTCTATCTCTGTCATACTTCTACTGTATTTGTAGACATTATTTCCTCTACCAACCATCTGTAGACCCATTTCCTCCGCCCGTCTCTCTTTCTACCTCTACGTCTCTGACAACCTCTCTCTCCTATACAAAGTGGTAAGGCGGTACGCCCCCCCCTCTCTATTCACTATATTTATGTCCCCATTTTCCTCCGCTCCATCTGATTTGAAGGGGTTAGAGTATAGATGATGGTACTTCAGTGCGGCCTTCTAACCCTTCCTCTACTTTACTCCACTTTATGACACTTTATGTCCCTCTCATGCTTCCTCTTGTCTGCGTCCTCCCTCTATCTCTGCTGAAGTGAAGTAGAAGTGCTGAGAGATCTGTAGTATCTGTACCCCCCCTGGATCCCCTGACACAGTACCCACAATGCCACGCTGCTGCAGCATTCTCAGACAACCCTGCTGCACCACTTCCCAGAGAGCAGAGAGAGCATCCTTGAAACAGATCATAACAAGTCACATTTTTGTTGGAAACACCCTATCTTCCACCTAAAAGCTGTCAAAGCAATATCAGGGTCCCATACACCCATCCTCTGCTCTTATCGAAGCAGAGCAACGAAACAAAACTGACAAAACCACAACAAAACAACAAACATCCAAGAGCAGGGATCAAATCCTACCCCAATTCCCAGAGGAAGAGAGAGAGAGAGAGAGAGAGAGAGAGAGAGAGAGAGAGAGAGAGAGAGAGAGGAGAGAGAGAGAGAGAGAGAGAGAGAGAGAGAGAGGGAGGGAGAGAGAGAGAGAGAGATTAAAAAAGACAGAATGTTCCTTTTTATCACTTGCCTCTGCCATCACCCAGTCATTCCAAAATGGAACAGTAAGCAGAAAAGCCTGTTCAACCCATCATAAAAGGATTTGAGTTGCCTATTTCTCAGACAAATACGCAGTGTGAAAGTACACACACAGATTGTGTGTAAGTGTGTTTGTCTAAATGTAAGTTCTGAGATTGATTGAGGTTTGGGCGAGTAAAGCTTGGGTATTTGTGATAAAGTGTCAAATCCATGGGCCACAGTGTCACGTGTGTGCATAAAAAACATCAAAACAACTACAGCCAATTTAAGATATAAAAATATGGCTGGAGAGCTGGAGAGACTTGATATACAGATTCATATCCAGAATTCCATTTCCCCCAGAGGGAAAATCCGAATTAACATCAATATGTTATTATATCAAATAGTGAAGATCTGTTTGACACAGACAAACCCAGGAACCCCAAACACGACCAACAAAGCAACTGCCGGTACACATCAGACAGACAGTCAGAGCCATCAAACAGAGAGATAAAAGAGAATAAGTTGACAATAAAGTGTTTGAGGAAACAAAAGGAACATTATTTGGAAGGAACAACACAACAGGAGATGAGAGTCTGAAAGAAATTGGAGCAAGGCATAATTGTCCCCATCCAAATAAGGTCCACTACAGGTAGCTTGTTGGTGTATTTTTTCCTCCAGTTCTTAGGGACGGACCCTGAAAAATGTACTTTATCAGGAGGCCAGGTTCTCTGCTAGCAGACATGGGATAAGTCAGCCACTAAACATAGTCAAATACATAAGCTATTTTTTATTTAGTTTGTCTAGTACAATGGAACAGTTCCATAAGTACTAACGCAGAGCTAAATCAACCATAATATGCTCTTAAAGTGATGACATTATGACCAAAGAATACCATGACAACAAACACCTGAGCAATGAACGGTAAGCAACTAAATATAGTTATCTTAGCAATGTTTTGTTGAACATGATAATATTTTAATTTGATATTTCAAGACATGTGCACTAGCACAGTAATAACAGATGGCAACAGTGAGGAGTTTGACATCCTGGCTGGGGTGTTGCAAGGGGGACACCCTTGCCCCCTTCCTCTTTATCATAGTCCTAGACTATGCGCTCAGAAAGGTCATCTGTGGACAGAAGCAGGAACTCTGCCTCACTATAACACCTAGGAGGACCACGCGGACGACATCAGCCTGCTCTCCGACCACTTAGAACAAGCACAGGAGCTACTGTGCAGAGGGAGACAGAGTGTGCCATGGTTGGCCTTCGGCTAAACGCCAAGAAACATGAGTTAATCACCTATAATATAATAAACAACAATAGGAGGCCTTGCTCTGAGGGAAGTCAAAGACTTCAAATACCTGGGGTCATGGGTCAACTCGTCCGAGCAAGACCTTAAAGTGAGGAAGGAGCTAGCGTGGAGGGCCCTGAACGGCATGGCCAGTGTATGGCACTCCAACCTCCCCCGACAAATCAAACTCAGCTTCTTCTATGCAACGGTACAGTCCGTTCTCCTATATGGCAGTGAATGCTGGACCCTGAAGCCTACCCTGCAGAAGTCCCTAGATGGGTGCTACACCAGAATGCTGCGTGCAGTACTTAACATCAACAAGAGCGAGCATGTTACCAACAAGCATCTGTATCGGGGGTCACCAAGGGTGAGTGAGAAAATCACAGTCAGGAGAATGAGGCTTTATCTGATCATGGGGAAAGTAAAATAATGAAGAATATCCTATTTAATTACAGTCCGAACTTATTTGGCTGCAAAATATCACAATTTGTTTGTGTGTATTTTCCCAAAATATCTGACCCAGGTTTGGTTCACATAGACTTGAATTCTGTATTCAATCAAGTACTGCAGGTCATATTGTCAGCACAGTGTAGTTCTCAGGTTGCTATCGATCTGTGTTGATAAGTTATGATGGGGTCATCCCTATGTTCCCCGGGTCCTATGTTCCCCGGGTCCTATGTTTCCCGGTACCTTAGCTCCCTCCCGAAAAGGTCCTATGTTCCCTGGGTCCTATGTTCCCCGCTCCTGAAAAGAGGTCCTATGTTCCCCGGGTCCTATGTTCCCCGCTCCCTATGTTCCCCACTCCCAAAAAAGGGTCCTATGTTCCCCCCTCCCGAAAAAGGGTCCGATGTTCCCCGGTCATGAAAAAGGCTTCTAGATCCCTGTTTCCATACGTTTTTCAAGTGAATTAACTATTAAATCGAAGTAAATTTTAGCAATATTAGAAGCATCCAAATGGTTTTCCATAAACAGAATGACTCTAGCGAGTTAACACAACGTCATAATTCTCTGTGTTGATGAGCATTAATTCATTTAGTTTATACAACAAATAAAGTTGTGAAGTCACTTCTACCGCACTTGTCATACTGGAATGGAGAACATGATAACAGTGTGCAAAAATGACAACACTGGGGAATATGGCTTATCAAACCCGTAGCTTCCTGCCACGAGTGTGACATTGCTTGATAACACTCATTCACACTTTATTTATATGTGACCGTGTTTCATTAAAAGGTCCTCATGTCGGGAACCTTGCAATCGAGCCAAACAAGTCTTGTTGTGTTTTCCGGTTTTTGGCATAGGACGAAAATGTAATCGATGAAGAACCCACTCGATATCATAACCAACAGTTTTACATTCACTAAATACCTACAGTTAGTTAGCAAACTTGGGGGGGGGACCACTTGGGGGGGATAGTATTCTTGTTTATTTAATTATTTTTGAGTGGGCGTGACGCTTTCTGGACTCCCGACCCACTTCCTCATAAATAGCCATGTGCGTGTGTGTGTCTGTTTGTTGACAAGACTGCTGCCATCAAGGACTATCGACAGAGAAAGTGTCGTTGATTCTGCTTTGTTTTTGGGTAAGTGAGTGGTTGTTTACTAAGCTGTGTATGTACACGTTTGGATGTTACTCTCTTGTACTTTTGGCACACATGGCAATAAAAAATCATGAATCTTGAACCATTATTATTATAATTTAGCAATTTAAACATGTCAGCCCTGCAAGTTTGTTTCCTTAGGGTTAGCTGACAACCCCACTGACAGATGACAGGTAGATAATGACAGGTAGTGTAATGGAGGAGTGGTTGTCTTGAGGGATTGGTTGTCTTGAGGGAGGGGTTGGGGTGGAGTTAACCAGATATTGTTCCCACCCATTACCTACCTGTGAAAAAAGGCTGAAAATACTTTGAGGGCGGATATCTCGGCTTGGTAATTTGGGGGGTATCAACATTCAAATATGCATGACTTCTTCAACTTGTTTCAGATTTCAATGTATGACACATCATTTGAAAGCTTACAAAAATGATGTTGCCAGACTTTTTAACCAGACCCAGTCACATATTGTTTTAATGTGAAACGTTGTTTGTCATAATACTGAATTTAGAAGACATTAAGTAGTTGCAGGAGTCGAGGGCTGTCATCAGTGATATTAATATTGCTACATAAGTATGCTATGCTAGCTAAGCTAAAAAGCATCATTGGTAATTAAGCCATTGAGCATAGCACAAGGGCCACAATATGTTGCTCAATTGTTGATAGAGCATGGCAGTTTAGCTCAATCATGTATTGATGTCATGAAGGTTTTTCATCAATACCTGTTACCATAGAATTCATCAACAACAAGGCAATGGCGGAGTGTACTCAGTCTCAACTCACTTTACTAGATGCTTGACAGGTTTGCTTGATGCAAATAATCTACGCCAAACAAACTAATGATCCAACATCCTATCAACAACAACAACAACAACAACAACAACAACAACCCAACAAGACATGGCCAGGACTTCTTCCCAGACGCCTGCGGACCAACAGAACCCAGGATCACGTAACCCATGGTAACCCACGCACAGCACAGCACAACTCAGGATCAAACAATGTCCAATATGAGACAAAGTTCGACGTGCCTGGCGATTACAATCTTAATTAAAAGCCTATTCTCTAAAAGACACTGTCTCCTTGAGTCTTCGTCTCTGCCCGTCGTTCTCTCTTAATCCTCTCTTCCTCTCCTCCTCTCCCTCTCTCAGAGTGAGTGCTGCATGAGGACATGCTGGATGATTGATGGGTGAGATACCGGAAAATGAATTGCTGATAAAGCTTTGAGCTGGAAGATGGCTGTGTTTGTGTGTGTGTGTGTGTGTGTGTATTTGTGTGTGTTTGTGTGTGTGTGTGTGTGTGTGTGTGTGTGTGCATGTGTGTGTACTTTGGAGGTCATGTGATGCTGGAGTGACTGCGGCTTGTGCTGATGGTGATTCAGAAAGTGCAAAGCAATGACAGAAGCCAGGCATTATCTGTGGCCTCTTTGCTCGTACACACACACACACACACACACACACACACACACACACACACACACACACACACCTCTATATAACACACCAACACTGACACACACATATCCAGATCATTTCGACAGGTGTGTCTTGAAGGGTGATAAGGCTCAATGTCAGGAAACAGAGAGAGACAGAATGTCACTGCACACTCTGAGACACACATAAGCACACACACACACACACACACACACACACACACACACACACACACACACACACAGCAGGCTTTACATATTTGAGTTCCCCTCCTCAAGCGAACCTGCTGTGGCTTTGCGACGGGATAGGACCAGGATGAGATTCAAAACCAATCAACAGGGATTTGTGATTGGTTGTTCCTCTAGAAACCTCTAGAACTCCTCAAAGCCTTTTCATAACGTCAATGCCATGGGCAATAAGAGAGGGGGAGAAGGCAAACAAGATTTATGAGTTTATTTAGATCCTGGCTTTAGTGGCAGCTATTTAAAGGCCAGATACAATATTGAAGAGATTAAGGTGATGGAACAGATATATTGAAAGAATAGCTCATCGGTGAGCTGGGAAATAGAGTATACATTTGACTTGAATCTCTCTTGGTTTGAGAGAGAATTAAATGGGTGCCACATTAAACACCTTCAAATACTGGCCTCCCTGTTTCAATCTCCTTATATTTGGACAGAGGAAATCCATTTCAGCATAATTGACTTGTGTGCTTTGGCTAAAACTGACTTGCACACAGAAGAAGAGGAGAATGAGAGGAGAAAGAAGAGAGAGAGATGGAGTGGGGAGGGAAAGAAACAGTAAGAGAGGCAAAAGAGGCAGAGATAAATCGAAAATAATTTAAGATAATTTGAAATAATGTTTAAAAAGCTGTGTTTAATTGAGTTTGCCTGGCACGATGGAACCAATGGAATAGTCAATGGAAAAGTGCAAAACCTGACCATCTGTCACTAAGGAGATGCTAAAAGTATTTCAAATACATTTCAATCCAGGTTTGAGAGAGAGAGAGTGCATGTCAGGTTTCTTGGCTTCCATATGAAGAATAACAATACCGTCCTAATGTTAGGTGACAAAATTGCTCCCAGTGAGCGGGCCGGCACCTTGCATGGCAGCTTGCCGCCATTGGTGTGTGAATGTGTGTGTGAATGGGTGAATGAGAGGCCGTTGTAATGCGCTTTGGAGCAGCTTTGGAGCAGCAAAAAAGGTGCTATATACAGTAAGTGCAGTCCATTTACCATTTACCATTTTAGGTGGATAGTGAAATAATCTCTCCCTCTCCTCTCCATGTCTCACTTATTCAGTAACAACATACTAACAATGGCCAAACCGTATCGCATTATGCATACAAAGAGGGGCTGAAAACAGAGAGCGGAGAGAGAAGCAGAATGTAGAGAAGTGAAAGCAAGGAGAGATAACAAGGCGTTTATCGGTGAAGCATCTCTCCCACTTTTCCCCTAGTCGGCATTAGAGTAAACAGAAAGAGTTGAAAGGAGCGGTGGGGGGAAAAGCCTCACTGATAATGATGATGATCAGGGACAATGATAGCAATCACAATAACCACAATAACCATAAGAATAATCAGTCGATTTACCTAGGCCTATTCAAAGCAGGAAAATGTGTGTGAGTGTGTGTGTGTGTGTGTGTGTGTGTGTGTGTGTGTGTGTGTGTGTGTGTGTGTGTGTGTGTTACATCCCTGTGTATACAGTGTGTGTATGTGTGTGTGTGTGTCCTTGTGATCCATTCTCACACAATAACTGCTAGAACGGCCTCTCAGGTCAAAAGCAACGGCACAGATATCACTATGATGGAGGAAGAGAGGACAAACTAATCAGAGAATAAGTGTTGTGTGACTTTCTTTAATCTCCCTCATCAGAAGGAAATTAGGTTGTGATAATAAGTGTTGAAATTATAGGCCAAGAAATGTATGTAGACAGTGGGAAGGTTCTGTCTCCATAGACAAGATCTCTTGCCATGAAGCCAAAGCTGTTCGTTTTAGTGGAGTGTGGTTTTACTGTGTACAAGATATCAGTCTTTCTATAATTCAACATAGAAGTCAGACACCACTGATGACTTCCTAATGAGCATTTTAGAAAAAACAACGTTGTTTTAACATTGTTTTTTGATTGTATCGTTGTATATCTATCGGTCATGACGGAAAACGGTATTGGTGCACCAACGTCTAAATCCATACGTTGTAGAAACATATGTACAAAGATGTTGTTGTCACTGGCTTGTGACCCTATACCAAACATCGCACAATAGATTGTGGTAACACCATCATATCATGTTGGTTTATGGTTGTTATTTGATGGTCATCATCCAGTGTTGCTACATTGTTTATCATGTTAAAATGAACGTTTTCTTATAAATGACAGTTGACGGTCAGCATAAGACCATCTCACAGTTTAAATAATAGTCTTTAAAATGTTGCCTATTTACATAAATAGCCTAAAAGGTTTTCGGAAAACCTGCATTTCGTGGTCATCACACAACATTGTGACCAGGTTGCATGTGCACGGTAAAGGAACGTTTTCTACTGTCATTATTTGACAGTCATGATCCAGTCCATTTAACATGAGCGAAATGGAGGTGTATAATGTTGTTTCTAGACTCTGAAATGGAAGATTTGACTTATTGTACAGTAATATGTGTTTTCTATAAAACACAACATATCAAAAAAAAATAAGGAGCTCTAGTGTTTCATTTTGATGTTAACAGTTATTTATTTTGATTCAAAATGCATTTACAACTGTTGTACGGTACAACATCAGTCTGGTTCGTTTTTATTCCAGCACAATTGTGACACAAAATAAAATGCCCATACATTGGGTTGTATTTACTACACCTGTCCTACATCCTCATTCCTCCATTCGCCCCACCCTCCCCTCGCACCTGTTTGACACCAAACCATCAGCAGTCAGCCCATCAGCTCCCAGACAGGGCAGTAAGGTAGCATTAAACGCTAGCCAGAGATTAGACCCAGAGGTAAAGTGGAGGACGTGTTCATCTAATAATGAATCAGTCAGAGTGTCACCTCCTCCTGCCGCGCGCCACCTTCCCCTACAAAAGCCCTAATCTGTCCCCCCGATGAGATAAAGACCACCCCATCATCCTCCCTTTCAGCTGCCATGAAAGGAGCAGTGAGAGAGAGAGAGCGTCCGGTCGGACGACGGACTCCTGCTCAGAAGGGGGGGGGGGGGGGTCAAAGTCAACCCTCCAACAGGGGACATGGCTTTATTTGCTCCCCCCAAGAGATTATTCTATAGCTCCCTTCTTCCTCTTCACCCTCTATACCTCAGACTTCAGGCGTACACAACACAGATACTTGGCATCTGCAGAAGTTCTCGGACGAATCTGCTATTGTGGGATGTGTCAGTGGAAGCCAGGAGACTGAGTACAGAGGAATGTTTTTTTTTGGTGGTTTGAGGAGAAGCACCTGCAAGAGAATCTTTAAAACTACGATATAGATAGGGCCCGCGGTGGCGCAGCGGTCTAAGCATTAGCCTCTAGTGCAAGCTGCCCACCGGGGACTGGGATCGAATCCCGGTCTCGCCAGACCCGGATATGGCCGGGGCTCACAGGGAGCGGCATATTGAGCGGCCGCTCCCAAGGGGGGTATAGGACTATTTCCGGACAAGGATCCGTCGCGCAACACCGCCCCCGTCTGGTGCTGGAGTAACGGTGTCGGGCTCGAGGAGCCGGACAGCTAGTCTGCCTGGCTATCTCCTCTGGGGCTGCCAGCCACGGGGTCGTGCGGCGGATCCTACGCAATAGGCAGGGGATAATAGGATAATAGGTTGGGTTCAATTGGATACCAAATTGGGTGAAAAAGGGATAAAATCAGAAGAAAAAAAAACGGAAAAAAAAAAACTATGATATAGAAATAAAAAGCAGACTAACAAATCCCCCAGCATCCATCGCTCAAGAACGTCTCTCGACTAGTAAATACAATGACTTTGATCGTTTTTTTTATAATAAAATAGAAGCCATTAGACATGTCATTAGATCCTCTTTGTCAGGCATGAAAAACATGTCACAATTAACAATCCCAAATAGGGCTAATATAACAACTATGTCACAATATACATATTTAGCTGCTTGGCGAGTGAATTAATACAAATAATCGGCATTTCCTTTTCATTAGGAATGTTTCCTGAAACCCTGAAAACTGCAGTTATCAAGCCTTTACTAGAAAAGAGCAGCCTAGACCCACTTCAGACTAAAAAACAGAAATCTTGGTGTAATTCTAGACTCTGATCTGAACTTCAATAGCCACAATCAGCCACAATCAACCTGAAAAACATAGAATGAGAGGATTCATGTCCAAACAAGACCTTGAAAAACTCATCCACGAATCACCGGAAGTCAGCAAAAGCACTTTACTTTCATAATCCACAGTGTACCCAGGAACAGACTTGAGGAAATAATAAACAAACTTGCACATCTACATTGAATTTTCAATAATACAAGTAAATGGTGCACTCACATGCACATTGTTCACACAGTTCTAATTGTGAGGAGGAATCATGGTGGAGGTTATATCGCTAAATGACAAATGTTAATGATACTTAAAGTTATCGGCAAGACATCTTTATGCCAATAGCTCTAACAGTTAATTACGAGGAAAAGCCTGTTACAGAGGTAATCATGATAATTGGCCACCAGTGGTGTCACCTCCTCAGACAGAGTTGAAGGGGGAGCTACTCTGTCCCGAGAGCCCCATCCCCTGAGAAGACTGTGAGCTCTGTGGAATGTTGTGAGGAGCGTCAGAGCTGTGATGTCAGTATAGGAGTGATAAGATGAATGGTGGTTGGGTCTCCTTGACAACAGCTCCTAATTTAAATACTGTAGTTGTAAAATTATATAACAGCAGAGGTCAGGGAATAGCTTATTATTTGTCCTGTCGTATGTAAAAATCTATTCTATGAAGTATTTGCCTTGAAATAGTTGTATCAGTATACAGTATTATTAAAGCCTCATTTCATCCGTACTATTTGACCATTCTTGCACTAAATCAGCACAAAGTCCACAATTCTTTGCACATAATTACATTGGAGTCAGATTATCAATATTAGATATGCTTTGCTTTAACAAAATATAGCCAAAAGTCTCAGCCAAACCTTTGCGTTGAACTGACATTATTATAAATTGATATAGAGACTTAAGTGAATTCTGCAACATTCTATGACACAGAAAATTCTTCCTGCGAGTAAGATTAGGTTTTCAGCCAGGTAATGTGGGTACACACATAGGCCTACATAACTGCTTCCACCTAATGTATACCCGCCCCCCGCCCCGCCGCCACACACACACACACACACGCACACACACACATTTAAAAGGCTTGCATTGAATGTGTCTCTCATTCATTACTATTGAGGGTGAATAAATGAATATGCACCCCCCTTGCCTTTGTTCTGATAACCACCTCCTTGGTCATATTCAGCGATCCATGTGCTACTTTCCATAACAAAAGCCTTCTGTGTGTGCGAGGCGGCACTCCCGTGTCTCCGTTTGAAATGCGAACAATCCTCCAGGGCTGTGCGGTTCTCACAGGTAACCTAGTCTGGCCTTTCATGTGAGTTTTGTCTCAAACGCGACACTGTCGCTTACTGCCAAAGGACCCAGTCAGTCACCAACACACCCAAGCATGGATACACACTTTTCACACACATCAAAAACCGAGCAACACACATACAATTCGTGAGCTTCGAAGTATAAGGTTCTATCTCCGTTTAGGGTAGTTCAGAGATATTGAGTGTCAAAGTTTTTACATTCCATTATGTTTTGTGAGATGGAACCTTTGTATTTTATGAATTACTAACTCAAAAATGTCAACATTTTAAAAAATAACACCACACAGGCATTAAACACCTAATGGATCAGATTATGTAAAAAACAACATTTTGACAAAAATGGAGATAGAACCTTATAATTCTAACGTCACGAAGAGAGAAAATGCGGAGAGAAATGCGCTACAGAGAGTCGTGAGAACAGCCCAGAAGATCACCAGCGCCCCCCTCCCCTCTCTGGAAGAGCTGTACAACACACGCTGTCTCAGGAAGGCCTCCAAGATCTCCAGAGACCTATCCCACCCTGGGTACGAACACTTTACCCGGCTGCCCTCGAAAAGGCGGTTCAGGACCTTGGCCGCAAGGACAAACAGACTGAAGCACAGCTTCTACCCCAGGGCCATCCAGGCCCTGAACACAGCAAAGACCTAGGTTCTGGGCCCTGGACAGTCTGGACGGATTGATGGCAGCTGCTGGACTGAAAAAATCAGGTGTAGTGCTGAGGCACAAATATGTACATTTCTAGCCTGCAAACTGCGACACTTCAAATGAATGTGCAATAACACTATGTGCAATATGACAACCCTAGTCGTCTATCTGTACAGTATAGTATAGTGGATAGTGTACATAGCCTTTATTTATGTAAACCAGCTCCTTCCCTTCTTGTGTTTTTTTTTTCTTTTTTCTTTTTTCTTTCCTAGCACCAGGGGAGCCACCCCTTCTAAATGTCGTTGTTTGGTACCTGTACTGTAGCAATGAATAAAGACCATTCATTCGAATTGTATTGACAAACTACCGTATTTTCCGGACTATAAGTCGCGGTTTTTTTCATACTTTGGCTGGTCCTGCGACTTATAGTCAGGTGCGACTTATATATCAATAATTCATAATCTCTGACTGACATGAACTGACATACGGTAATCTCTGACTGACATGAACCAAGGAGTAACTTCCGCTAGCGCCTCATACACGATAGAATAGCCATTATACTTGACAATGTGGACATTAAACACGACAATGTGGACATTAAACATGATGTTATGGACCTTATACACAATGTTATGGACGTTAGAAACGATATTAAAGTCATTTATTCCTTCCAGAGGCTGTTTAACGTTGCAATGTTGTACCCGCGAGTAGCATTTTGCTACTTCCGGTAGCGCTTCATACGCGATAGAATAGCCATTATACTCGACAATGTGGACATTAAACACGACAATGTGGACATTAAACATGATGTTATGGACCTTATACACAATGTTATGGACGTTAGAAACGATATTAAAGTCATTTATTCCTTCCAGAGGCTGTTTAACGTTGCAATGTTGTACCCGCGAGTAGCATTTTGCTACTTCCGGTAGCGCTTCATACGCGATAGAATAGCCATTATACTCGACAATGTGGACATTAAACACGACAATGTGGACATTAAACATGATGTTATGGACCTTATACACAATGTTATGGACGTTAGAAACGATATTAAAGTCATTTATTACCTTTTAGAGGCTGTTCAAAGTTTCATTTTTCCTCCGCGACGCCATGTTGTTAGCCCCGCGCTAGCTAGCGGACTTTACACTCGATAATACAAGTATTCCTTAACCTTTCAGAAGAAGTTTCAACGTGAATTATGTCCTTCCTGGGCTTACAAATCCTCTCATGTCTCTTCACAGTGCCAGACTAGAGTCAAGCTCAACAGGTTCTTCTTTCCCCGCTGATTCCGCCAAGCCCGTTCCCTTGAACCATGCGACTTATAGTCCAGTGCGACTTATATGTGGTTTTTTCCTCTTCATGGCCCATTTTTGGCCTGCTGCGACTTATACTCGGGTGCGACTTATAGTCCGGAAAATACGGTACTAAGCTGCACCCTCACACATACTGTAGAACTGTTCGTGGGGATGTACAGACAAATAGCTCCACACACATTCTCCTACATTTGATATGGTTTGTGATGTACACAACAGTGTGTGTGTGTGTGTGTGTGTGTGTGTGTGTGTGTGTGTGTGCGTGCGTGCGTGCGTGCGTGCGTGTGTGTGTGTGTGCGTGCGTGCGTGTGTGTGTGTGTCGCCCTGTGTCTAAATCAGTCAGAGAGAAAAATAGAAAGAGAGGGAGAGAGAGTGTCTCCTCAAAAATTAAACTAGGCACTTTTTGCGCCATGCACAATTTCGAAAGCCTTTCATCCGGTGATGCTGATCCAAGTTTTTTTATGCGGAAAAATAATAAAACCTTTTCATCACTCTGACAAAAAGAGACAGAAATTCCATAATAATTATGGTCAGTCCATGAGGGAATAGTCTCATGCTAAGCGCTCACAGTCTTCACTGTGTAGGCCCTAATTACTGTGGACCACATATCACATTTGTTTAATTCTCAAACCCGGTCCTTTTCTGTTCCCTCATTAATTCCATCACAAAATGGGCTGTCTCTACAGTCAAGGCGAGGGAAAGGATGAGAATTGCTTTGGGTTTCCATGGTTTCGCATTAGAGTTTACAGCTAGCCAATTAGCGTAGTGATTATCGTTAGCCCATTAGCTTCAATACGTTTCCCCCTTCTCCTCCTCAAAGACCCCCGCTGAGAACATAGGGCCACCTAATTCTACTCCGTAACCTTAACAGCCACCTGATTCTACTCCGTAACCTTAGGAACTAGTCCAAGGACAGTTGTTTTATTGTACTATTTGACAGAATGCTAAATTCAGGATTAGCTGGAGAGAGCTGTTTTTAGATTATTGATTGTTTTGAGGGCGGGGCTAAAGCGTAGGACAGGTATAAACACAGTTGACAGGTATAAACACACCTTTTTTATTATCTCCCCAGAGGAGGCTAAAGCAAGGTCTGGCACAGATCTAGCTGGGTTTCGATCAAGTGGTTAGGGCTGAGAGTAATCTGAACTGTGTTTCCTTTATATCGTTTTTTTTGCTGAGGCATCAAGGAGCGTCAAAAGGTGCCTCAGTAAGGTACTTAATATGCTAGCTGTGTAAGAATAACCGGAATGGGATAATAAATACTGTCAGTAACGCAGGTGGCATGTTCTCTTTGGACAGAATCGATCACATAAAATGCACTAGATTCTACACTGAGCTTTCCATCAGTTTCAGGTGTTATCAGTATTCTGTGTATCTATGAACACTATATGGACAAAAGTATTGGGAAACACAAACATCACACACCCATATGTGCTTGTTGAACTTCTCATTCCAAAACAATGGGCATTAATGTGGAGTTGGTCCCACCTTTGCTGCTATAACAGCTTCCACTCTTCTGGGAAGACTTTCTACTACATTTTAGATTATGGTTGCGGGGATTTGCTCCCATTCAGCCACAAGAGCATTAATGAGGTCAGGCACTGATGTTGGGCGAGAAGGACTGGCTCGCAGTCGGCGTTCCAATTCATCCCTACAATGTGTGCAGGCCAGTCAAGTTCTCCCAGACCAAACTCGGCAAACCATGTCATTATGGACCTCACTTTGTGTATTTGACATTGTCATGCTGAAACGGGAAAGGGCCTTCCCCAAACTGTTGGCACAAAGTTGGATCATACAATTCTCTAGAATCTCATTGTATGCTGTAGGATTAAGATTTCCCTTCACTGGAACTAAGGGGCCTAGCCTAAACCATGAAAACAGCCCCAGACAATAACTGTGTCCACATACCTTTGTCCATATATGAATGAATGAATGGTCTTTATTGTCATTGCTATAGTACAGGTACCAAACAACGACATTTAGGAGGGGTGGCTCCCCTGGTGCTAGGAAAGAAAAAAAAAAGAAAAAAAAAAAGAAGGGAAAGGAGCTGGTTTACATAAATAAAGGCTATGTACACTATCCACTATACTATACTGTACAGATAGACGACTAGGGTTGTCTATTGCACATAGTGTTATTGCACATTAATTTAAAGTGTCGCAGTTTGCAGGCTTGAAATGTACATATTTGTGCCTCAGCACTACACCTGATTTTTTTCAATCCAGCAGCTGCCATCAATCCGTCCAGACTGTCCAGGGCCCAGAACCTAGGTCTTTGCTGTGTTCAGGGCCTGGATGGCCCTGGGGTAGAAGCTGTGCTTCAGTCTGTTTGTCCTTGCGGCCATGGTCCTGTACCGCCTTTTCGAGGGCAGCCGGGCAAAGTGTTCGTACCCAGGGTGGGTTGGGTCTCTGGAGATCTTGGAGGCCTTCCTGAGACAGCGTGTGTTGTACAGCTCTTCCAGAGAGGGGAGGGGGGCGCCGGTGATCTTCTGGGCTGTTCTCACGACTCTCTGTAGCGCATTTCTCTCCGCGGTTGTGCAGCTGGAGAACCAGTTGCAGATGCCGTAGGTGAGGATGCTCTCCACTCCGCCGCGGTAGAAGGCCACCAGTATCTCCTGCTTGTTGTGTTCCTTCCTGAGGACTCTCAGGAAGTAGAGCCGCTGTTGTGCCTTCTTGATGGTGGCTGCTGTGTTGTTCTTCCAGGACAGGTCATCCTGTATGTGCAGCCCCAGGAATCGGAGGGCTGAGACTCTCTCCACGCTCTCTCCGTCTATGAGCAGGGGCTGGATCTCAGACTTTTTCCTCCTGAAGTCCACGATGATTTCCTGGGTCTTTGACTTGTTCAGCAGCAGGTTGTTAACCTTAGTGTATGTATGTATGTATGTATAATAATCAAATGAAATAAATAAATGAATAAATAAATAAACCCATTGTTCTCGTAGACATGAAACATGATAAGACAAGGAGTATAAGTAAAGAGAGTTACTGACACATTGTATTAATGTTGACGGGGTGTTAATTGTGAATGATTGGCAAGGTGTTGGCAGAAGGATAGGTTAATTGTGTTTTCTCTGTCACGGTTTTGGCTCAGGATCTGTAATACTGTACATTCCTGTCGCTGCCGTGCAGCTGTTGTGTCTTATTGGAGACGAAACGTGCCGTGTTAGTTAAATGATGCTTATAATAATGTAATAATAATATTAATAATAATATATAAATATTGCACACACACACACACAAACAAACGCAGACTGTCCATTTGGGATGTGCCAAGTACCGAGTACTCATTACAAATTTGGGGTATTTTACAGATACTATCATCACCTGATAATTTGGAGATATTATCCATAATCAGAGAGAAACCTTTCTAACTTAAAATAATTACTCCATTGGCCAGATAAGCTGTTTGACTTCATGATTGGATTAGAGCAGTATACTGTACAGTACAATGTGCGCTTCCTTGAAAATAACTGGAGGTAAAAACTGTTGAGGAGGAATAGTGACAGAATAGCACTAGCCTAATGCTAATGCAATGGCATTCTTAATTACCCGATCCATCACATTAAGCATTGAAATCACACTCCTGGTTGACCAATCACGAGTATCATCCAATTAAGAGTATTATTTACTAATTTCCTAACAGATACTCTCTATAAATGGAGAGTCTGACAGAGAACCGTCATTCAAACTGGGTTGGGGGATGTTATTTCCAGGAACACGTATTCGATCAACGAATAGAGAGGAGTTGAGGAGGTGCTTGACATGGATTTCAACTTGAGTTTTCTTTGAAATAGGAAATTGAATTGCCTTTTCAGTTAACTCTCAAGGGTCCAGCTGAAGAGGTCATAGCTCATTTAAGCCATTTAAGGTGAATACACGTCTAGAATATAACAGTGGGGCTGTAATAATTCTGACTTTGGTGTGTCTGCATTCCCTGCAAGAAGTTGATACTCACTGTTGTAAAACTCCAAACCTGTTAAGGGGTCCTAATAGGAGAGGCGGATTTGGATTCCTCTTTTATGAAAAGACCAATCAAGTGCAGCACTAAATCTGACCGGGACTTTCTCCCAGGCAATTGTGTTGCCTGCTGCTTTTGGGCCTGTTTTGACTGTGCTTATCTTGCCAATAAAAACATAATCTTCTACTCTGAAGATCCACTGTCTGATACTTACTAATTACTTCATTTTCATTCTGTGCAACATGTACAGGTCGAATTATAAACAGAGGGCGCGGCGGAAGATCATTACCTTCTGTGTGATTGGGTCTAATTCTGTTCCATTTGACTTTGAAGAATGTCTCAGAGGAGCATGAGTGTCAACGTAGAAATATACAGTATAATAGGCAGCAACATGAAAGGGGCTTGGTGAAAAGAGCACATGAGCTTCTCCTATGTTCTCCCTCTTCTTATGTCTTTGTTTTTTTGTTTTTCTTCTTCACTCACCTTTGCATCAATCACTCTTCTTCTACTGTACCGTAGAGCATAGCCATGACAAAGTAACACACACATGTTCTCAATTTACACTGAAGGATAATATTATCTAATTACAGGTACACACAAGGAAAAGCACAAGGAAAAGTAAAACTTTCAGGGGGTTTTTTGGTTGTAGATTTGGGTTTATTTATTTCAAGTTTCAAAGATATGTTCTTTTCTTACCCCATCTAGACATCTGACTAAATGACAGCATAGGTTTGAAATATCTTGCTTGCTATTAGATGGTAGCCGGGGAGACATTACAAGAGAGAGCGCTGGGTTGAAAGTAACAGAACGTGAAATGACAGGAATAATGAAAAGCATCTCTTACTACATTCCCATGAAAGTGAGGTGAAGAGATGATGATTAATATAGCCATTGTGGCAAAGTATTGTAATAATATCTCTTTTTTCTCTCTCTCTCTCTCTCTCTCTCTCTCTCTCTCTCTCTCTCTCATATCATGGGGGAGAGTCAAGGTCAAAGGCATGTATTTGTATTCCCAATAACAAAACATGTCCTGTCCTACTTAGTTATTGTTTTTGTTTTTCTCTCTCTCTCTCTCTATCTCTCTCTCTCTGTCTCTCTCTCTCTCTCACACACATGGGCGAGAGTCAAGGTCAAAGGCATGTACAGTATTTGTATTCCCAATAACAAAACATGTCCTGTCTCTGACACGGGAAGGCACTTTGACGGTGAGCGCTTCTCCCAGAGATCCACAGTGTTTAAGCTGAGAGCAGAGCCCAGTCCCCAGACACCATCACTATCCCCGTCACGTCACCGCTGCCATGGAACAAAAAACAACACGGGGACGACCTAGTGCACACGTCTCTACAGGCTCCGCCACCCGCGTCTCTCGGGCTCTGCCACCTCCCGCCATCCACAATGGCTGCCTGCCACAGTACAGGCTGTACAGCAGTACTCCTCAAGCCTGGTCGGAGAGGAGTGGAGACTTTTCGTGACGTTAGAATTATAAGGTTCTATCTCCATTTTTGTTAAAATTGAGTTTTTTACATAATCTGATCCATTAGGTGTTTATTAATGCCTGTGTGGTGTTATTTTTAAAATGTGGAAATGTTTGAGTTGGTAATTCATAAAATTCAAAGGTTCCATCTCACAAAACATAACGGAATGTCAAAACGTTGACGCTCAATATCTCTGAACTACCCTAAACGGAGATAGCACCTTATAATTCTGAGCTCACGTTTTATTTCAGCCTATTCATGAAAAGCTCTGGTCACTTTATAGCACACAGGGCCAAGCACTGATAGAGGAGAAGAGTCAGCTCTTGAAAGATTAATAAAGGCTGAAAAACAGGATAGACATGCTTTTCAAGTTGCTCAGCTCGATTGGGGGAAAGCTAGCATTGATTTTCTGTTGGAGCCTTAGCCACCCATGTCACGATGACACCCGTACGATGCCGTTTTACATGATAACAATGATGCCCCTTGCAATTACCCCCAACTGTGGCTACTGTATGAGGGATGTAGTGGATGCCTAGGAGGCCGAACCTTGGTAACCTTGGTTACTCCTGCCACAATGGTATAATGGTTTCCCTTCATCTAAGGTTATCTCTTGGTGTCAAGCACAACATAGAGAGGAAAATCAATGGTGGGAAAAGTGACACCTAAGTGATGAATCTATACTATTGGCGGCATCGCTAAGGACTGAGGCAGGCGGGTTGGGCGGTGTCTTATTTTTGTCCTGTGACATCATCAAGCCAAGAGTCCAATCATGCCTTTCATTATTCTGATTATGGCATACTCTCCCTATAGGACATCAATGACAGGAGAGATGCACACCTGGCCAACAAAAACACCACAGATGTTGGGCACTGTGATATAAAGATAAAGCGAGAGTGAAGGTACATTTTTATTTAAAAAAAAGAAACAAAAGACACAATGGGTGGATGGAGAATGTCATCCGTTGAGAGATAGACCGAAAGATTTACGGCACTGAGATAGTGATATGCAAAGTGTAAACACGCGACAGATTGCCTGCCACCCACACACATGGCTGCGTTCCAATCCCGTGGAGCAGACCGGTTGCCCCTGGCAGCAAGTGATGTTATACGGCGCCACTTTGGTCCGTGGAATGGGAAACATTGTTGCCACTGGCACACAATGGATACCTTTGCACTGAAAAGCCTCGGCATGCAGAGAGACTACATTTGACTGAGGGAGAACAAAGTTCACTGGAAAATCAGATCAAATCAAATCAATCTTTTTTTTACCAGGGATATATTCTGGTTCTGCACACACACACACACACACACACACACACACACACGCACACGCACACACACACACACACGCACACACACACACATGCGCACACACACACACACACACGCGCACACACACACACACACACTTACAGCAGTTTATGGGTAGCAACCTCACCTATAAACCCGAGTTAGACTTGATCAGTGACAGAATTGCTTTAGTGGAGTGTAGTCTAGTAAAACGGTTCACTGTAATCTCCAGCTAGTGGCTCAAATCCCCCCCCTAGTATTATATGTGCTCTCTCTTCCTGGTGGCATTTCATTAACTGTATTCGTTGACAAAGACCTTGGATTTCCTTTGACTTTGTGTCTGTGACACCAAAAGAGGGAAAACAGGAATTTCATGACTTGTGCAGTAAAAGCAGAAATCATAATAACTTACCTCCCTAATAAAAGAGACTCCAATTCCTTGCAGAGTCATAAAGCATTGTGTGCATCAGGGTGGGATACAGAAAAGACAACTCAGCTCTGTGTTAACAATGAAGAGGAAGAGAGAGAGAACGTCTGCTACTCTGAATAACATGCTTACCCACACAAAACAGCACAATCTTTCAAGCCGAGTAAAACTCATTAACCCTCTCTACTTAGTGTGTGAGAGTGAGTGTATATGGGGGGGGGGGATAAGATATCATCTTGAGAAAGGGAGAGAGTGAGAGAGAGAGAGAGAGAGAGAGAGAGAGAGAGAGAGAGAGAAAGAGAGAGAGAGAGAGAAACTAGGACATTAATTGTCATTTATTTTTATTCTCCCAGATGTTAACCATGGGCCTTTAGCTATTTATGCCAACGTGAGTCAGCATGCATCTCCCAAGGTGCCTTGTTCCTCCGTGTATGCGCCACAGAACACCTTAGCATGAAGCATTCAGATAGATATACATCATGTAGAACAGATACGCCTCTCTGACAGAGTAAGGAATCACGCCAGCTCTAGTATTCATAACATAATTATCTGCAATGATACGTGCATTCTACCTGAATGCGACCTTCTTCTACACTCCAAATGCACAAACCAAACAAACAAAAAACAGGCAGACTTCTCCATCAGCCACATTCCACCCTCTCTTTCATGTGCCATTATATCTTCCAATATATAACTTCCAAACCATGTTTTCTTTCCTTTTTCAATCTCCCTTATCTGTCGATCTCACCACCATCTGCCAATTCTCTGCCAATGTTCTCACTGTGAGTCTCTGAGTCTCCCTATTTGTTTCGATCACTTTGCTCATCAATCTGCAGCGTGTTAACAACCCACCCACACACACCCCAGGTGGAGAGAGGGAAAAACACTGTAGACGTGACAATTCACCGTGTCAGTTCTTAATCAGACCCCTCGAGAACAAGGGACAAGTCAATTGCTCCACAGTGCGGAGCTGAATCCACACGCATGTACGCACGCATGCACACACACACGCACGCACACACACGCACACACACACGCACGCACACACACACACACACACAC